>NW_024064953.1:149434-186786 GCF_009727055.1 Benincasa hispida | reverse complement strand
GATGAGCTTCCCTCTCAAGCTTACTCAACCAGTAGTAGGGTTCTCAACACAGAGCTTCTCGATGGGTATTTGGCAGAATAGAACATAGACTCACCTCTCAGCCTTGTCTCGTCTTCTTCCTGGATTTCTTCAGTTAAGCACTCAGCTCAGCCTTTCCTCTCAACACTTTAGCAACAATTAGCCCCGTATCTAGTAGCATATTTTTTTCTCTAAAATCTATGGGGTATTTATAGGTGAAGATCTTTGACTTCGACCTTGTGGTCTCCACTTGTTATTGTGGAAATTTCGAAGATGGAGGGATATTATTCCTTCTGTTATGCAATCAGACCGTCCATTCTACACAACCGTTAGTTGTACATGTGTCTCAATCATCTACTTTTGCATTGCTCAGCTACATCTTTCGATCGTGAGTTCGTATGCGGTGTTGTTTTTATTACCGCATGCGGTTGAAAGTCAGGTCTGGATCGACTGTCGCATTCCGTCGTCATTGTGTTAATCATCTTTTCATTGTTGATTGACAGGCGCATTGTGACAAAGATGTATTGATCAGTTCTTCTCGAGCCTTGAGCACAAGCGGTGACTCGGTTTCCTAAAAAACAGAGTAAAATGTCCTTTTCTTCCATCTTAAAGATGTTAGTGGGTGTAATTGCAATAATTTATAATTATTGTAATTTTGAGCTAATTTTCATACAATCGATGAATATTCACTATATTTTGGCCGCAAATTCTAGATAAGGTGGCATAAATAACTTGTATTTCTAAAAGTTATCACACCCCCAAATTTAGATATATGCTTGTCCTCAAGCATATCTTCTACTAAGGCAATCATGCTCAATTCCTATCCTATATTTTTGTGACGATTGGTTGCTCCAAATGTTATACTTAGGCACATTACTTGACATCACAATTTCCTTCTATCCTTGTTAATTCTTAACAAAACCCTACTTTATTCTTCTATGTAACAAAATTATGCTCAAGGATGCTTTTCTAGTTTTCAAAATAGAATGTTTATCTCTTCTTTATCAAAACCACTTGATGTATCTATATGCAGTGAGCAAAACTTTTCCTTATTTATTTAGAGACTATTGATCATGGTTACACTCTTCGTTTTGGCTTGTCCCCACGGGTGTCATGCGAACATCCAACTACGGTTGTGTGCCAATCTCAACTTTAACTCTTGAATTTCAAAGGAGTTGTCTCTTGTTTCTTTTATTTTTTTTCTCATTTTTCTCTTTTCATATTGAGTTGTTCTTGGAAACTCACCTTTGTTTTTTCTTGCTCCCACGAGTGTCATGCGAACATCGAACTACGAGCAAGCTCCTTTCACAACTTAACTCTTATTAGGTTGGGATTGTTTTTGGAGTTTCCCTTATGCTCACATTGAAGTTTATATGATTTTTTTTTTCTTTGAAATGGTAATAATGAACACATTTTTCTTAATGACCGCATCACTTGATTTCATCTGCTTAGACCTTCCCCACCCCCAAATTTAGAGATGCACAAGGTCCTCATTGCGTTGTTTGGACAGAATAGACAAACACTTAGACAAAATTTCAAAAAGAAGGTTTGAGCATAGTTTTGAAGGATAAAAGGTAAAGCATTGCTATAGCTACGAATTAACTAAGAGTTAGTTAGAAAATACAAAGTGTAAGAAATGCTACTACGTGTGTCATATGAACATCCAACTATGAGCAGGCTCTTTTCACAACTAAACTCTTATCAGGTAAAAATATTTTTCATGTTTTTCCTTGCGCTGACATTGGAGTTTGGCATAAAGAAAAAAAAATTATTATTATTATTTTTATAGAAAATGGATGCATTTTCTTAAATACTGCATATCCTTGATCTCATCTTTTCAGACCTTCCCCACCCTCAAATTTAAAGATGAGCAAAGTCCTCATTGTGTTGATTGGATAGACTAGACAAACACTTAGAAGAAAATTTCAAAAAGAAGGTTTGAGTAGAACTTTGAAAGATAAAAAGTAAAGTACTGCTAAACTAAGAATTAACTAAGTGTTAGTCAGAATTTACTAAGAATGGGAAATGTTTCTAAATATAAACATATGATACATCATAGCAACACAATGAAGAACACAAAAGTAAAAGATTGAGAATATTGCAATTATTGACAAAGGATGATAAAGAAAAAGGCATAGGAAAAAAGTAGAGTGAATATGTACTCAATTGTATTGAATATTAACAAAGTATACAAATAATTATAAATGGACGCAATACAAATTTTTTTTGCCTGTACAAGTCAAAGAATTTGATTAACTTATAAAGAATAAATGAATTAAATACACAATATAGAATGGCCGCATAAAAAGAATATTGGAAGAGAATGTAACTATTGAGGTTGAGGAGTAGGGAGATCTGGCAGAGGATGTTGAGGTGGTGCAGCAGAAGCGTCATCAAACAATAAGTGCTACATAAGATGTGGAGGCACTATCAGACCGTGCAGGTATGCGGTGAGGAAATTGAAGTATTCTTGGTTACGCTCCGCAATCTGTCTTTGGTGCAGAAAGATTCTGTGCATGCTGTACTGCATATTGATGAGTGCCTCCCTTAATGTCGTAGCACTGCACTGAATATCATCAATGCGCTCCATTACTACCTCAAATCGCTGGTTGAAGAAGTGTTGCTCTTGAGAAAAAAGTTGTTGTTATTGAGAGAAGAGGGTTCTCATTTCTACCAACTCAACAATAATGGAGGTGAAGGATGGTGGTGCCTGCGATGTTTCTCCAGCATCGTTTTGGGGTCTGGCAGAGGTGCCTTGACCCTATCGTGTGGGTCATCAACATGTGGTGGTGGAATGGTGGGTTATGGTGATGAAGCTGAAGGTGAAGTAGGGGCTGCTGGGTGAACAATTGGAGAGTTGGGCTCGGAGGGCTTGGAGGCCGAATAACTAAGGGAAGAGGGTCTATAGGTACTGAATCTTGCGTTGTTGACTCCTAGACCTTCCCTTTCCCCTTGTCTTCTCTTTGTTGTCTTTTGGGCCTTGGTTCTTATGGCGCATTCAAATCGATCACAGGCCTCTTTGCTAGAAGTTCAAGGCAATGCGGGGAGTCTTTGAGGAACATCCTTAAGATTTTTATGTTAATGAGGCCGTGAACTTCTAGCATGGGCTCCTCATCAATGCCTACACCCATAGATAGGCATAGACTTAAAATGATCCATGGGAAGAAGTACTGCCCCCGGATATGCCCCACCAATGCTCTAATCTGCCTTGCGATCAACTGTCGTACGTCAATAGGAATGCCACGAGCAATGCAGTATGCGGCCATGACCCGATCCCTTGATACAGTTTTGTCATGCGTTGTTCGGATCAACTGCTTCTTGACCAATTAAACCCAAAGCCTTCCCTCCTGTAGAAAGGACATGGACTCCAGAGTGCGGATGCCTTTAAGTGAGACCGACCACCTCATGCCCGGTTGCATTCATACACTCAGCGCATCATCCATCTATTCTTCTGTGGGATCATCAATAATCTTGTTCCCTGGTGCATTAGGGTTGTACTTCATCTAATAAATTTCATTGATGTCCCTTGCACTGAAGGATACTATTTCTCCTTTAAAGGTCACCACATCCCTATTTCTCCTTTAAATTTCATTTGATAAATTTCATTGATGTCCCTTATGCACTACCTGAGGCACGATGATGGATGGGCACTGGCAGGATGTGTCCCACCCATGTTCCACAATAAAGCTCGTGATCAGGTGAGGTAGTGGATTCTGCGCACGAAAGAAGCCCATCTCGATCAACATATCATCATTCTCTTTTTTCCTTGATGAACGCTTCCTGGCCGATGTAGGTTCGATGCTTTCTACCATCGCCTTGCCTTTTGCCAATGCAAGGTGGGCTGTTTGTCTTTCTTTTTTTTCCCGCTACTTGCGCTGTTCTTCTTTCTCGCGCTCTGCGAGTTCTTTTCCCTTCTTCTTGTATATGAGCCGCTTATTGGCTTTGCACTTTTTCCTTTTCTCTTCCTCCAATAATCTGTCCTCTTCTGCTTTCTTCCTCCTCTCGTCTTCTTCTTCTTCTCTTTATTCCCTCGCAAATTCTTCTTCAAATTGCTCAGAGGCCAACAACATGCGTTGTTCCTCCTCTCGCTTCCGTATCCCTTCAAGTCTGACAAGCTCATTGTTGCATCGTATTTCTTCAAACTCCAATTTTCTTCTTCTATTCCCCTTTACTATGATGAGCTTGCCCCTATCCATCTTTTCTTGCTTCTCCTCCTCTTCTTTTCTTTTTCTCTCTTTTTCTTCCAATGCAAAAATTAATCTCTAAGGGTCAATAGTAGACCATTGCAGCGCATTCTCCCTACGACGCTGCATTAGGGGCGTTCCCCTTGCTTCTTCTCCTTCATCGGCCGCAACCATTTGCATTATTTCAGGTTGCATCGATTCCATCAAATATGCCGTTTCCCCCCATCCTCCCTTACGAAGGTTGATTCTCCATCTATCTCTAGGCTCATAGACCTCTGCCTCGCTTCCTCTTCTTTTTTCAGGCACCTCTCTTCACGCCAGTGCATTTTCTTTTCTTCTTTCTCCTTCTTCTTCGTTTCCTTCCTGGCGTCCTCATCTTCATCATCATCCTTTTTCTCTTTATTCTTCTTTTCTTTGCGATGATGGAAGCTTTAACCTCCCCAGCCTTCTTTCCCTTGTTCTTCTTGTTGTTCTTTTTCTCTTCAGCCACCTCTGGTTGCGCCTCTATAACATCCCCCTCCAATGCAACTTCAGAGGCCTCCAATACAACGTTAGCCTCCTTTGTCTCCTCCATCGCAATCTCTTTTTTCTCTCTTCTTGGAGGTACGTCATAGGCTTCTATGTTGGCAATCGCCTCAGGAATCTCTAGGGCCAAAACACCTTTTCCTCTTTCTTCTTCAATCTCCACTGCCTCCGCCACCACCACTTTTCCTCCTCCGTAGGTAGTGGTTGATTTACAACCCCAGACTCAGACAGTCCACCTCCTAGCTTGCCGGATTCGATGGATGAGCTTCCCTCTCAGGCTTTCTCAACCGGTAGCAAGGTTCTCAACACAGAGCTTCTCGACAGGTATTTGGCAGAATAAAACTTAGACTCACCTCTCGGCCTTGTCTCGTCTTCTTCCTGGATTTCTTCAGTTAAGCACTTAGCTCAGCCTTTCCTCTCAACACTTTAGCCGCAATTAGCCCCGTATCTAGTAGCATATTTTTTTCTCTGAAATCTATGGGGTATTTATAGGTGAGGATCTTTGACTTCGGCCTCGTGGTCCCCACTTTAAAGATGGAGGGATATTATTCCTTCTGTTATGCAATCAGACCGTGAATTCTACACAATTGTTAGTTATACACGTGTCTCAATCCTTTGCTTTTACGTTGCTCAGCTGCATCTTTCGATCGTGAGTTCGCATGCGGTGTTGTTTTTATTACCGCATGTGGTTGAAAGTCAGCTCTGGATCGACTATCGCATTGTGCTGTCATTGCATTAATCGTCCCCTCTAAACCAAAATAGTCAGAACCCACACCTTGAGAATACTAAGGTTCCACTGTGGTAGTGTCTGGGTTTTGGTTCGAGATTAATTTTTGAAGAAGGTCTTCAAAAGGTTCGTGATTGTTCGAGGAAAAATCGTGAAGAAAAGGTTCTTGAAAGGTAATATTTCCTGATCTCTTTTCTTGTAAAAGCTTGCTTAATTTAATTTTAAATGCATATCTATTTGTATATTTATGGAGTTGAATGCAGAGTGGTGCATGTTAGATAGTATGGGGTTCCATCTCAAAACCAATTGGCAATGAGAGAAGTAATCCATCTATCTTATAAAGAGTGTGAGTCCCCTTGGTTTTTCCAATGTGGGATTTTCAACATGCCCCCTCAAGATGGTACCTCTTTTGGATTCACCAATCTTGATCGGATCACAATTTCTTCTTATTGGACCGATATCACTCGTTTGGGCTTTATGGGCTCTAATACCATATTAGAGACTATGGGGCTCCATCTCAAAACCAATTGGTAATGTAAGGAGTAACCCATCTATGTTATAAGGAGTGTGAGTCTCCTTGGTTGTTCTAATGTGGGATTCTCAACGGTGAAAGCGTAGAGTTATAATGAGTATGCGATGAAGGGGTTGAGAAGGGGTTTAGCTAACATTTCCTAAGATTGTGCACAAGTTATGCGATCATGCTACACACAAATAACAACACTTCATTTCTCAATGCAGAATGCCATAATTCCTATTTCTAGGATGCATGCGATGTGTATGCGAAACAATCAATAAGACTTATTTCTAAGCCTCTACTCTTGCCTATGCGATGATGAATGATGCACACATAAAATAAGGTAACTGCATACAATCATTTCCATTTCTAGGGCACATGCGATATGTAAATAGCAATAAAACTTATGTCTAAGTTTTTATTTCTTGCTTATGTGATTCTAATCCGACTCTCTCAAGCCTAGATTCTAATCTGACTCTCTCAAGTCTAGATTCTATCTTTAGACTACTCTCTCAAGTATGTCCAAATGATGAATGATGCATACATAAGACTCGCATAAAATGTAAATCTTAAGTCATGCTAGTTAAGTACTTCTCAACCCATTTTGACATTTAGCTACTCATGCGTGCTATGGAGAGATTGAACATAGATTGAAATGAGAATTCCATTTTATGTAAATGAAGTACTAGATACAAAATAACAAATACATTTGAGAGATAAGAAGCCCGGTAAGCAATTCTTGCTTCCCGTGGCATTTTACACTGCTCTTTTTTACTCCAACTCTGTCCTAGATGTGTATTCTTGCTCTCGCAAGAGTTGGCCCTCTCTCCTTTGTGTTGCTTTCCGGCAGTCTCTCGATCTGTCCAAGAGCGATTTCTCATAGCTTCTTCCTCAACTCCTTGCTCTTCTTCGTTCGCTATGTATATGTATGAGTATGTGCGTGAACAGACTAACTGCTAGCTCTCCCACTTGTTAACCCCTTTTTCACTGGTGGCCTTCGGTATTTATAGACTTCAAGGTGAAGCAGCCTTTCTTGCGAATTATTGCAATGATGGGCGGCATTAATTCCCCTATGTTGTTGCACCATTTAATGGTCATCGAAAGTTGAGTGTACTTGTTACAGTGTGACTTTTAACGGCTTGTCAACTAAATTCGGAATCGACCGTTATCAGCTTTCTGCCCCATCATGATTTATTATGTTGTCACCTTGATGTAAGGTCTTTATGCGGCCGCCTTTTTAAGAAGCTTCTCACGATCGCATAACTTGCGATCGCAATCTTCAAGCACGCTGATGCATTGTTCCTTTGGATCACAATTTCATATGCGCCATCGCATTGTTCCTGCACAAAATAGGTAAATTAACTGCTTTTATGCGATGAGCGCTTGCAATCGCAATTCCCACTTTTGGACATGATATTTCTTATTTTACCATCGCATTCTCTCATTGTTTTACTTATTTGAGCTATAATAACTTGTATTTCTACTAGTTATCACTAATAATATATATCGTCCATCAAAATTTAAGTATTTATATATATACAACCATCTCAATTTGATTTTCATTGGTTTTTCAATAAAAAACCGAACCAATTCAATAATTTTTGTTTTCTTCAAATACAAACTAATATGTCAGATAATACACTAAAACACCAACCAAACGAATAGATTGGTGTGAATTGGTTCAGTTTGTTAGCTTTTTGATTTTTTGTTACACTGCTACAATGGGTTATAAAATTATATTTGGTAATGTCATTCTCATGAGGTTGTTTAGATTTTATTGGTTATGCAATTTTCTTCTTTTGTATTAACTATATTATGGACTATATTATGGGCAAATAAAACTATACAATTCTATCCAAAATTGTCTTGAAAGAAATCATTTCCTTTGATTTTCTCTTGCTTTTAGGTTATTTTATACTCATATTATTGTGTTTATTTCTCTTGTACTCTATTTGCTTCCTTAGACTATTTGGCTATCAATTTTAATTTTCATTTTGATGCTAATTAAGAAAAACAAAACATTTGTGTTGATTAAATTCGAAATTTAGTTATAATGCGCACTTTAAATGCAATTATTCAAGAACCTCACTATGATGAGTAAATAACAAGAACTTCAATGGTACACTAATGTAAATTTGATAATTGTAGATTTTTCTCCCTGGACACTTTTTGGGATGTGGTAAACATTAAAGGAAATTTATGAAATTTTAGAATTTAGCATATTTTAGAGTTTTGAGTAAGTATTGTGATTGTCAAGCACCTTTAGGATGTTGTTCTTTTTTCACGTTGGTTTTGTATGAAGTTCAAAAAAATACTTGTGATTGCTTCGTTATTTTTTTTTCTTATGACAAATATAGTTTCATTTTTTTACCAGTGTTTTTCTTATTTCTCTTCTTTTTGTTAAGTTATTTTTCCATTTATAATCTAGTTTATTAAAGCTTATTTTTTGAGCGAGCATGTTGACAATTATAGATTGACTTCTTTATTTAATCCTATCTTTTTAGATTTTCTTAAGGTTCGAGTGCTTTAGGATATATTGTAAGTAGTTTCTCACTTGTGAAATAACAAGAAAGTTTGATTATTGTATGCTTAGGTAAATGTCTCTCATGTAGAAGTTGATAGTCGGAGAGTAAGAATGTGATTTAGATACTTTTTAACAAGCTTTTGCATGGTTTTCATTGACAAAACTTTACTTAACTGCCTTTTTGAAAGATTTTAGGTGGTTTGAGAATTAAAGTGAAGCTTAGACATTGTTGTTCTTATTTCGAAATTGAGAAGTATGGCTTTATTTGTTGAGAATTCTATATTATCAATAGAATGATCTTATTGTTTGATGAAATTATCTAACGATCCTATTTTTTGTTTTGTAAAAGCATGTATGGAAAAAAATGTTGCTTTTATGTATTCTTCTTAAACATGTTCTCCATATTGTTGGATATAGTTTGTATGGAAACGAGTGATCGTGAATACATGGTTTATGTAAACATTCCATGTATGTTATTTTTATTTCATTTTTATTCATGAATATATGGTTTATATATATTTTTGTTTATTCTCCGTGGGATTCTTTAGGGTGGTAGGAATGCAAAGTTGTCTCCTTGCCATTTCTCTAGCAAGATAAAAAAAGTTTGCTTTATGTTTTTGGTAGTTTGTGTAAATATAAGCTTTATACTTTCGGAAATCATCTTTTAGATAAGGTTAATTTATTTTTAAATTCTATACTTTATACTACAAACATAACCTTATTTGTAGATTTTTTGCAATTGTAACTACATGACCTTTCAAGTAGATAACTAGTTCTCGATCTAGCTTCAAAGCTCTGTGTATAGATTGATGAATAATGTACATATAGTGTGCTCAACAATTGGGTATGATGGAGTATGGATACTATACGATGAAGTTTATACGTGACATAGTAACTCATAGAAGCACAATGATTATAGGCGTGGTATGCATTTTCTCACACCATATTCCTTAACTTTCATTTTTACACTCGGAATAATATTTTTTAATCAACCACAGTTACTTGTTCATTTGAAGTTTACATGGTATGCATTTTCTCATACCTTACAGTCAATTTGAATTAGATGCGATGAGAGTTGAGTATTGTGATTTTATATGATGCTACATATGGTGTATGTTTGTTATAGTGATGCATCAGTAGATAATTTTGTCTGAATGTCAAGTTTGGGAGAATTAGGTCTTATATGATTCCATTTTAATATATCAATTTTTTGTACAAAATTTACTTTACTCGTGATTAATAAAAATTACTTGTATACATTCAAATACATTAATTCTCCTATATAATATCGTTTGATATGAAATTAACTATATATAGCAATGCATCCATATACAATATATTAATTGTATCATATACAATTAACATATATTTCATAAATTAATTTGAACATTTCAAATTATTCTTTTATGAAATTTTTAGTTATGAGCTAGCAGAGGGCCTTATGGACCTACAAATTATAAGCTCTAATGATCCGAGATTAATTAAGTTAATCAATATTCATTAACTATGGGACAAACTATTATAGACCTATAGTTGCACTATGCACTGTAGGACATGTTGTGTCCACGGATATAATTGCTACACATAATTTGATCCTTCACAAGTTGTTCATAATTATAACTAGGTCAAATGTTCGTTTTACCCCTGTAAGTACCTCTATATTCGTAATTATCACTGATCCTCCAATGAATACTTTGTGTAAAACCTGCTCCTTACTCCCCCCCCTTTTAATTATGTTTATCATTTAAGTTAAGAAAAATGTTGGGTTACTGATAAAAATTTGGAAGCATATACGATGCATGTCTTAGGCTATGCGTATGTTCTCATGCGTCGGTGGTCATGCGTTGGAGTGGAAAGTATGCATTAATCTCATATGCAATGACCATGCGTTCCTATCACAAGTTTCTTGGGTGATCCGAGGTCGAACTCATGGACTTGTAGCTAAATATTATGAAGTAAAGTGTTTGCGGCGAAGAATAAAAGAAAGTTGAGGGTTATGGGCTATGCACTACTCCTACTCCTAACTAACAGATTAAGAAGTGGAAGTATGACTGTGAGAGATATTAGCACAACAATTGTTAACACGTAGTAAAATGCATGGAAAAATAGATAAAATGGCGAGGATGTCTTCACCGCAACACTAAGCTTGATCATAAGGGTAACCCTAGCCAATACAAACTATGCGATTATGTTACACACACTCGACGAAGACGCACGCATATGCGAGAGTGTCGAGAAGCCTTATTTCTAAGTCTCTATTCTTACTCATGTGCTCTCACACATAAACAAGATGACCGCATACCACCGTATCTTACTTAAAGGATGCATACGGTGTGTAATAGTAGACAAAGCTTATTCCTAAGTCTCCATTCTTGCTTATGCGATCCAATTTTCTCTCCCGAGTCTAGATTTAGTTTTTAGACTACTCTCCCAAGTATGCCTAAATGATGAATGATGCGCTCATAAAACAAGGTAATCACATAAAACATGGTTGACATAAGATTATTCCTATCTCTAGGAACACTTGCTTACATTGCTTAGTGAGTTCCACTACTTACCCTCCCGGGTAGTTAGCTACCGTTGATCAGCTCATAGACATGCCTTGTGTCCGCTCATAGACAAGCGTTGCTATAGCCTCTCACTAAGCGAATAGGATTTTCTCACAACACTCGTGCAATGCACACCTCTCGATGGTTTGCTACATGCTTCATATGTCTATGTTGCATGATTAAGTATGCGATACTCTAGCAGTCTTACTTAGTAGTGCAATGACAGTAAAGGATGCTAAGTAAATAAAGATGGAGGGGGAATCAAAGGAAAATATAGAAATGCATTGATTACAAAATGTATTAATCTCTTAAGCCAAAATGTAATACAATATCTTATAAAAGAGAAATGGAGGGCCAGATAGAAGCAATATCTTTCTTCTATCAGATGTGTGTCAAGGCTGCCAGTGGTGCCATGGATGGGCGGTGGAGTAGTCTTGTTAACCCCGTACTCTATTTTTTCTACAAAAGTAAGTAACGAGCGTGTTAAATAAAATTATGAAAGAAGATAAAGAAAGTAGGAAGATGGAGGAAGAAAATTCTAAGTATTTGAAATGCTTAGATGTGTAAGTTTAGATAATATAACAAGTGAAGGCAAGGATAAGTGTTGAAGGCAAGGATAAGCTATGCATTGGTACCAAGGGTGAACGCATGAGTGAAAGCTATGATGCGTTGGTAAATAGCCGAAGGCATGCGGTGAGGCGAGGGCATGCGTTGACGTGTTGCGAGGCATGCGTCGATGGATGGCATGTGGTGAGGGAGGCATGCAATGTTGGACGCGATGAACGCAATGGATGTGGCCTATGCATTGGTGCTATACAGCCTATGCGTTAGAGCTATACGGGCCTATGCGTTGGTGCTATGCAGCCTATGCGTTAGTGCTATGCAGCCTATACGTTGGTGTTATGTAGACTATGCGTTGGCGTTATGCGGCCTAAGCGTTAGTGTTATGCTTGAAGTGAGGAAGGCTTAACGCATGGTTGATATGATAAGAGCTATATGTGGGCTAGGACATGCGTTGGCTTAGAAGTATGTGACCAAAGGAGGTACGCAAAAGGCTCTAGGCGAGTTATGCATTACCTAGATTGGGTAATGCGTTAAGAAGGAGGTATGCGGCCATGTGGTTGCAAGCATTGGCTTGGGAGCTAACCCTTGTGTTGATAGCCAAGAAGGAAAGATTATCATGGAGATTGATCAGCTAAGCCAGCTATCATACTCAAGTTTTACATTATCCTCTAAGCATGAGGTGGCAGCCTGATGTTAAAAGGAAAGCATGCAGCATTTAGTTTAAAAGAAGAAGTCCGACTTCAAGCAGAAGGTTAAAGAAATTCGCTCGGGAAAATGAAGTAATTTCAAACCCATTCAAATCCTAAGTATGTCTAGTTTTTGAGGTTGATATGCCAGAGGGAGATTCTAGCAGAATCGATCTAAAGTATGAAGAATCC
The DNA here is from genome assembly GCF_009727055.1 of Benincasa hispida. Lineage (NCBI taxonomy): Eukaryota > Viridiplantae > Streptophyta > Magnoliopsida > Cucurbitales > Cucurbitaceae > Benincasa > Benincasa hispida. The sequence continues at coordinate 174,303 of NW_024064953.1, read as the reverse complement.
GACTAGAGGTCGAATTCTTGGATAAGTTGAGCCAGTCTTTATAATTTAAAGGTTCCGGCACAACCACGAGGAATTCTAAGCTGAAATTTTAACTTAAGCTTGCTAAGACAATTTAGAGAATTTTTGTAGAAGGAAATTCCTTGAGAAAAGGCCTGGAAAATTAGTTATTAAAAGTGTAAGTTAAATCCGGAATCTTGAGCAAGCAGGCAGCTGCATGGGTTGAGCAAGCAAGCAGCTTTAAGGGCTTAACAAGGATGATGAGCGTATGTGTTGGAGGTTGAATGGGCACAAGGATGCGCTGGGAAGTATCAGACCATGCAACGCATATTTAAGCCATAAGCACAAGGTTGCGTTGGACGATGGGCGCAACCAGATGAACGCGTAGGACATGCGTTGATGTACCACCAGATGGACGCATAAGATGAGTGATGGGCGCAACCGGATGAACGCATGGGACCTACATTAATGTGCCACCAAATGGGCGCATAAGCCGAGTGATGGGCGCAATCAGATGAATTCATGGGGCATGCGTTGATGTGCCACCAGACGGACGCATAAGCCGAGTGATGGGCGCAAAGATTGCTATGCGAAGGGCTATGTGATAGGTAATAGGCGCGAGTTGAAGGCTAGGACGCATAGAAGGCTTAAACATCTAACGCAATATATGGATGCAAGGCATGGGCGCATGGTAATGACGTTGTTGCTTAGTCAAGTTAAGGCCTAAGAATTTGGTTAAGTGTACAACACACAGTAAGCATATACATGAAAGAGATTGCCAAAGATTGTGAGTGACTCTAAATGCTTTAAATGTTTTAAGCAAATTTCTTAAGCTTATGAATGTTTAACAATGCATGTTTACTGAAAGCTAGTTATGACAGTTATTCTCAAATAGCTATGTAGCAATGCATCTAACATTAATGTTATGTTTATGCTATGCTTTACAATGACCATAAGGATGCATTAGTAAGGAATGTGTTTGGGCAACTAAGTTATTAAAAGATAAGAATATGCAAGTATAAATAGCTCAATATTGAGGTACACGAAGAAGGTACTGAAGTTTGGACTAGAATGTGAATAGCTCAGTATTGAAGTACATGGAGAAGGTACTGAAGCTTTGTCCTAGAATTTGAATAGATCGATACTGAAGGACATGGAGAAAGTATCCGAGCAGCTCGATACTGAAGTACACGGAGAAGGTATCTAAGCAATTGTACCTAAGGTATGATGATATTTAAACTAGAATTGTACAAATAAATGAAAAGTTGTTATTGGTAGTGTCGAGAACACTCCAATTTAGCCATGGATTGATATTGAGAGATTGAGTAAAGGTTCTCTCAACTAAGAATGCAAGTTATGATTGTAGAAAGTGAACAAAAAGGTCCCAGGTAAGTAGTAATACGATAATGAGTGATAAGAAGTTAGCAAAAGGGCTACTCTAGACAGGTAGACTACAGTATAATCTAGCAAAGTAAGAAAAAAGCTATGTGATGTTAATGATGATATGAATAATAGTTGCCAAGTTTATATTTCAGTAAAAGCTTTCAGTTTAAATATGAACGTTATGCTTAAATGTTAAGTCACTCACTAGGCTTCTAACTCATGTTTTCAAATATTTTCCTTTCAGGTAGCGGTCAGTTCCCAAAAGACTTTTCTACTACTGCTCTACCAGTTAAAGAGTCAGATTGAAGGAAGCTTAATTGAAGACTTGTATTCAGTCAGTACACATGTGTCTGTCTAGTGACTAGTATTTAAGTTGGGGCTCACTAAATTATAAGATTCATGTATGAACAATGTTTCAAAACTTTGTAATGTAATTGTGTTAAGTTCTAAGTTAATTGCACAGTGTATTGATGATAAATACATTTTAAGGGTTGAGAATATTTAACAGGTTAAATCGGCAGTAAGTGTCAGTAAAAGGGTTGGTAACTACTGCAATCACCACTACATCCAGGTTAAGAGGGTAATCTGGGGCGGGTTGTGACAAGTCTCTCTCGAGATTTAGCTCCGGCGAAGGCTCCAGTCGTCACTCGGAATGGATGAAGGAATGAAGAACTCTCAAGAATATCTTCTCGCACATTCATCTGGATCACAAGGATCCACCCAAAGGTAGCCTTCAGGCAGAGGACCTTGGATGCCCCTTGATGCATTCTAAATATGATGAAATAATGGTGTATATTGCGATTGTGGTGTATATGTTGTACATGCAAGTTTTTCTAGAAAAATCCAAGTATAAATCCTACTAGGCTGCCTGGTAAGCCTAAGGTCGAACACAGGGACTATGGAGATAGTATGCGACAGTGATTTCAGGTTCCTTTGCGGTGACAAATAAAACAATGAATTGGTTGGTATATTGGTTTGAGGTATAGATTCTATGCGGCGAAATTGAGAAAAGAGTTAATAATAATGAAAGTTACAATGAGTATGCAGGGAACGGGTTGAGAAAGGATTTAGCTAACACTTCCTAAGATTGCGTTCAAGTTATGCGATCATGCTACACACATACAACAGCAGGTCATCTCTCAATGCAAATGCTATAGCTCCTAGTTTTAGGACGCATGCAATGTATACGATGATGTCTATAGGACTTACGTCTAAGCCTCTATTCTTGTCTATGTGATGATGAATGACACACACATACACAAGGCAACCGCATACTACCATAACCTATTTCTAGGGTGCATGCGATGCATGTTAGCAAATAGAACTTATCTCTAAGTTTCTATCTCTTACTTATGCGGTTCTAATTTGACTTTCTCAAGCCTAGATTCTAACCTAGCTTTCTCAAGTCTAGGTTCATTCTTTAGACTCTCTCTTGAGTAACTCTAAAGGGGTGATGGACGCATACATGAGTCAAGATGATGGCATAAAATGAAGATCTTAGGTCATGCTAACTAAGTGATTCTCGACCTATTCAGAAGTTTAGTTACTCATGCATAGTGTAAAGAGAGTGAACAAATGTAGAGATGAAATTTCCATTTTATAAATGAAATCAGAATACAGAATGACAATGGGAAGTAAGGATAGGGAGCCTGGTAGTAATGTCTTGCTTCCCAAGGGTTTTACACTGTATCTTTCTTTACTCTGCCCAAAAGAATATTCTTGCTTTCGCAAGAGTCAGCCCTCTCTTTGTTCTTAACGCTTCCCGGCACTCTCTCAGGCTCACCAGGAACGATCTTCCGGGATCGTCTCTCTTTCTTCGCCTCCGTCTTCTAAGTATATAGAAATTACAGAATACAGCTATCTATGTATATGGCGGAAAAGAACTCTAAAAGTCTAAAACTGCAGAACTAGAGTTGAATTGAACGAAACTCCTTTAACGAAGGTGGCCTTCGATATTTATAGAACTTCAGGGTGAAGAGCTTTTCTCTCAAATGATTGCAATGATGGGATGTCATCAAATCTCTATCTGATGCACCGATTAATTGTCACTGAAAAGTTGAGTGTACTTGCTACAGTGTGTCGTTAACGACTTGTCAACTAAATTCTGATTCGACTGCCATCAACTTTCTGTCCCATCATGGTTTATTAAGCTTTCACCTTGATGCGTTGTCTCTATGTGGCCTCCTTCTTGAGCAGATCCTTGCGAATGCATACGATCACATAGCTTTATGGTCGCAATCTTCTAATGCGCTTGCTCCCTGAATTCCTTGGATCGCACGTCTGCCTTGCACCAACGCATTTTCCAACACAAAATATGTAAATTAGCTGTTTTAATGCGATGGGCGCATGCGATCGCAATGTTCTTATCTTAATGCTTTTGGACACGATTTTATATATTCTTACCGTCGTAATTCTACATTGTTTTATATCTTTGCACTATAATAACGTGCGTTTCTGCCCATTATCACCACTTCAGGCGGGGGACCTTGGACGATCTGAAGTTGGGCTCTAATGCTTCTATTTATAGAGCTTGATCGCCGACAACATTAATGGACCTACTCTGAATCTGACACTCATGGCGTGATGGTCCTTCTCTGAATCTCTGCTTCTTGTGATGTAGTATGTGAAATGTCAACATCATCTTTTTGATAATACCAATGTATGTGTTCATGCTTTCATTCCACCAACCTGAATCTGACACCCATACGACAGACGTATGCTATTGGCGCATGCGATTCTTCGTGATAGTTGGTTTCTGTGCATTCGATCGATTCCTGTGTTTGCTACAAAAATAAACAATTGAACACATAATAACGCATAATGGGTTAGTCGAGATTCTTAATGCTGATCAATGCAAACTCGTTTTCTTATGAATTCTAAGTATAATCACCGCATATTCTACTTAACAGCCCTCATATTTCTAAATAAAAGGCTTATAATAATGTACATTTATGCCCGTCATCACACTCTAAAACTTAGAATCATGTTTGTCCTCAAGCATGCATTATAATTAGGAAATTCATAATTCATGCTCTGGCTTTCCTTTGCGATGACCAACCTCTCATAATATAATTTACTCATCCCTCTACCTTGGCAGCAACGCTCTCCTCAACTTCGGCTACTTCTTCAAAGAGATCTTTTCTAAGCTTAAATCCAGCAAGCCTCTACTAAAAAACTTTTTACTCATTCTCTGCAACTTTGCATTTAGCTTTCAACAATGTGTCCGTTGTGACAATTCAAAGCCTTGCGTTTTATTATTAGAATGCGGCGTTCAATCTGTTACGCTCTTCGTTTTGGCTTGCCCCCACGTGTATCATGCAGATAGCCAACTTCGGTTGCGTGCCATATTCAACTTAACTCTTGTTTCGACTTAATTTTGTACCAGAAAGAAGAGTTGCTCTAAGAATTGGTTTATACAAGAATATAAAGTGCGATGAAAATAAAGTTGCGTTGAAAATAAAATCCTAAACTAATATGATACAAGATACAAGAAACATGATACATGATACTGAGTTCGAGACTGACTATGAAGTTATACAAAGGATCGTGGTATGCGATGGCAAGTCTTTATGGATGAATTAGAAAGAGAAAGAGTAAATAGTAAAAACAACGCAAGTTTGTTAATTGCGTTAAAGATGCAACTAAGGTTTCGCTTTCCCTTGGCGTACACCTATTGGTGATCGGCCGCATTCTCATATCTCTATGCTGAAATAGGGATGAACGTGGTGAACGCAAGGTTGCTTCCATCTCTGGAAGTACTTCTCGTTTTAGTTAAAGCATTCTTCCAACCTTCTTTCGATAGGGGGAATAACATCTTCACTTATGCTCTCACATGTGAAGATGCCATTGAGTATGCTTTCACTAAACATAATTATTTCCTTAACCCAAATTAATTTACTTGCTTAATTCTTGCTATTTACCCAAGGAATTAGGAAAACATCATGGAGAAAATGGATTATGGATGAGCAGGAATAGACAAAGAGATGACAATGGAAATGATCATAACATTTAATACTAAGATTAAGCATTCGATACATGGTATGAATGAAAGATTAAGAAGATGAATACAGATGATGAAAAAGAGATTAGAAAAAAATACAGAAAAGTGTCAACGTCTTGACACAGATCTTGGATGGAGGTTTTGCTTGCGGCGTGTGGTAGAAATGGAGAGGAGAGCTTCCCTCTCCGGCTTGCTCTTCTGGTAGAAATGACCTTTATACAGAGCTTAAATGACGGGGATGGGAAGGAATCTTTGCCTGGAGACTCACCTCTCGACCTTGTCTCTTGATTATCCTAGATCTACTCTAGAAATCGCTCAGACCAGTCTCTCTCTCAGATCAGTATATACACATCTCTATGTATTCAAGTATATCTTTCAATGAAATCGTGGAAGCTATTTATAGGCGAAGCTTGACTCTTTGCATTGTGGTCCCCACTATATGGTTAAGGTAGTTCCTGAAATGGTAGAGTGAATATTCCTTCTGTTACGCAATCACCCATCAGAAATGCACAACTGAAAGCTGTACATGTCACACCCCATCCCAGACCACCCTCTTAGCCTAGAGAACGGCATGACTGCAGCAGTTATCAACCCTTTGGCTGACACTTACTGCCTAATAACTCTTGTAGAATAACTATGATACAAAAATATAACTTATATACAGCGGAATGTCTTTAGGCCAAAAATTTATTAATTTAGAAACATAACATATTTAGAGTCATTACAAAACTAGATTTACAAGTCCCCAAACCCAAAAAACTCTAGTCCCTATATGAACAACAGTAACATGTGTACAATATTAACAGTAACACCTAAACAGATGGGTTACAAATCTCTTTATCCTTTAGTGGTAGAGCAGATGCAGAGCTATCTTCAGAGGATTTGACCGCTACCTATGGGGGGGGGATGGGGGGGGGGGGAGAGAAAGGAAAACATTTGAAAACGGGGTGAGCTTGCGCCCAGTGAGTGACTTAAGAAAGATAATTGATTCTCATGAAAAATCTCAATAAAGAGTTTAACTAAAATATAAGCTTCTACAGTACTTGTACTGTAGTATAAACATTTTCCAAGCATGAAACATATAAAGCTATTTTAATCATAAAACAGTAAAACTGTTTCTCAGTTGAGGATAACCCTACTGTGGGTAAAAACAATCCCAACACCAACTATTAGTCAAGAGAGAATCCTTTTGCTCAATCTCTGACTCTTTATACGTGCATGTGGCCATACTAAGTACCGTCATACCTTAGGTACTTCTGTTTAGATACCTTCTCAAACGTCCTTCAGTATCTGGTTGGTTTTGTACCTTCTCAAACGTCCTTCAGTACCAATAAATATCTTCTCAAAGTCCTTCGATATCTAGTTGGGCAGATACCTTCTCAAATGTCCTTCGGTATCGTGTTTTAAGTAAAACTAGTCATAAATGACTTTCTCTATTTAAAGCATGTAAAGTATAACACATATAAAAACATGGCTTTAAAGTACTAACGCATGCTGAGTATATTTAACATATATAAATCGCTATTCAACAATTTCTCACACATGCATGCGTTTAAAACATAACTCATTGTTTGCTTGGAAATCACTTTGTAAGACTAGCTGGCATGAGAATAATGTTCTTTAAAACATGCTTTCCATAACACATTGTAATCAAACATTCTAAGAAAATTTTTTAGTCAACACGTTTTAGCCACTCACCTTGATTGCTTAGGAGCTTTTCACCCTAGTAGCTCCCTTTTCTACCTCGGGCTCCCTTTTCACCCCTAGAATTCAGATTCAATTTTCAGCTAAAATTACTCATAATTATAAATCTTATTTTGAGATACTTCCTTCTACAAACATATTCTAAAATATCTCAGGAAGCTTACCCTAAACTTTGAGCTCCAAATTTTTCGTGGTTCGGCCGGAATCACAGAATTTACAAGATTGGCCCAAACTGATCTTACAGCCTGACCCTTCTGTCTCCTTGTCAGTTTCCAGCCCTATCCCTTTGATCTTTTCCTCCGGCAGCCCTACCCTAAACACTAGACTCTCATATCTTTCAGATGGCTTTGGAATCACTTCAAACGCACGAGTAAATTGGGAGAACTTTTCGTCCCAAGTTGATGTTGCTTTCCAGACTTCTCTGTCCAATGCGTCCTCTTTGAAATACTATGACAAACGCATGGATTTAGGCTCCAACGCAAGGTTTGCTTAACTCTCCCACTCATTTTATGGTATTTCTGAATTTTGATCTAAAAATGAAGTCTTTTGACTCTATTTATAGGCATCCAAACCTTCCCCAGATTTGACACCACCTACTTGGCTGCATGGCCAAGTGTTTCTCCCACACACTACCAACACATCATTTTGATCAGTGCAACCTAAGTGTCTTCCTCCTATGTAGCCAACACATGAGCTTCCAATCTAATGCCACCACCTCAAATTCTTAAGGCTTAAGGCTTTCCTCCCAAGAAGACACGTCATTTTGATGATGTTCTCCTGATGATCTCATCTTTTTTATGCGTCCAACTCTTGGATGTTCAATACATAATCCATACTTAATGCATAATCTATCATCAACGCATAGCAAGCCAATTCACTATCATTACAATTCAACTTTTCCATCACAAGGAGCTAACCATCACCAACGCATAGGGTGACCGTCCATCCTCGATGCATGGCTCACTAGGTAGCATTGCATGGCTTGCTTGGCATGGGTGCATGGTGCTGGCCACCAACGCATAGGTGTGCTGCACAGGCTAGCCACTCGACGCGTGGGCATGCTGCTTCGATGCATGGGCGTGTGGTGTATGCTGGCCATCACTCACTCGCTCGGCCGCATGGGCTGCGCGCTTGGCTGCATGGCAGAGCACCTTGACGCACGGGCATGGCTGCTCGGCAGGGTGCTCAACGCATGGGCATGGCTGCTCAGTAGGGCGCTCAACGCATATGCGTGGCCACTCGATGCATGGCAAGGTGTTTGACTGAGGCTACTCGATGCATGGGCAGGGCGTCTGATCGAGGCTGCTCGACGCATGGCTGGGGCGCTTGGCTAGCTGCTCGACGCATTGGGCAAGGGCGCTGGTCGAGGCTGCTTGACGCATGGCTGCCTTTCAATGCATGCCTTGCCTACCCTTGTGCCTTCAAACACGTCATCTGCATTTTCCATCTTCAGCCACATGCCGTTTCCAACAACCCTTCCAACGTATCAACACCACCCTTCCAATGCATCAACATATAAAATTCTATACTTAGCCAAATTTTCCAAATTTTCCTCAAAAGTCAAACTTTCAAATTTCCTCTTTTCTTCTAATTTTCCACTTTTTTCTCTACCATTCATACTAGTCCACATCAACCGACTCATCACACTGACCTCAATAGGGAATATACTCAAGTAGAGAAATTAGGATTCAGGGTTCACAGTACATTTGTCTGAATCCTCCGAAAATGCGTTGCTCTTTCCATCTTCGATCGATTGCCGCATGTAGTGTTATTTTTTCTTACCGCATGCAGTTTAAATTGCGTTGATCGCTAAGCTCTTGATCGATTGTCGCATGCGCCGTTATTACATTGATCTTCTCTTCATTTCTGAATGATGGGTGCAATGCGACGTAGATGCATTGTTTCGTTTTATCTTTGAGCCATGAACGCATGCGGTGACTGATTCCTGGAAAACAGAATTTGAAATACTTTTTTCTACCATCGCAATGGTGTTAGTGGGTGTATTGATGACAATTTATAATTCTCACATTTCTTAGCCAATTTCTATACTATCGACGCAACTTTCCTCTCTTTTTTCTGCAATATCTAAATAAAACAGTATAAATAACTTGTATTTCTACAAGTTATCAGTCACAAAGGGGAAAGCCCAGGTTATCTATAAATAGAAGGGCACGTCGTGAACAACCAACTCGTGTCATTTCCAAAATTCCAGTGTTAAAAGCTTAAATAGAGAGTTAAGTTTAAGTACTTAGGCTGCCATTGTAATTAGAGTTTGAAGGAATTAGAGGTTGCGTTGACAAGCTTGAAGGACCAGAAGGACGCATAAGCCTGCACCAGCCAACACATCGACCGCGGCCATCAGCGCAACGTAGCACGCGCACCTCCTGTGCAAAGCCGGATGCTGCAACTGCCTACCTAGTACCTTTGTACACACGGCCACGGTTGGATTAACCTCTAAACTGATTATTTGAGGTTTTTTACTGAAGTTTTAAGTAGGATAAGCTGGTGTTTTTAATATAAAAAGGTATTTTGACTATTTTGTTAACATAGTGATATTAATTGGAAATTTTCATCGAAATTGAGGAAATCTTAGGAAAACACTTACAAAGTAAATTGCAGTAGGAACCTCGCAAGCACAGTGAGTGTTTATTAGTATTGTTTGATTAATGCATTTCTATATATGTATATATTATAGAGAATAATGGGCATGAATAAAGATGCATGATTTTGATGTTACTATGTTTGCCATTATATTGCCTGTATAATTGGATGGAAACTGAGATTATACCCAGGATATATTGTTAGCATGCTTAAAAAGGTACTTGGCAGGAAAATTTAGTCGGCTTCGGTCGGCGGGAAATGATAGTCAGTGACGACTGATGGGAAAATATATAGTCAAGATACCTAAGCATAGCTAGCGGGAAAAGAATTAGTCGATGTGCACATTGTTGGGAAAATGGGGTATAGGACAAGTTTCCATGAAAGTTAGTGTCATGTGATGTTAAAATACGATCATGCCAAATGAAAAATGCAGTGTGGCTGGGAATGATTGATTAGCCAGTGAACTGATGGTAACGTATTCATATTCTTTGACTACATATTGAGTTCCCAAAAGTATATTTTTATGATCAAAGTTATTAATATTTAAAAGACACCACTCACTAGGCTTATTGGCTCATGCTTTCAAATGTTTTCTTTTGTTCCCCCCCCAAGGTAGAGGAGTGGAGCGTTCAGGGAAGAGTCATTCAACCACCAAACACCAGGGACTTGGTAATCTTTCAGGGCATGACTCAGATTGTATAATAGAAAACTTGTAGGAGAGTTGGATTACATGTATAATATTGGTATGGTTATTGTAGATGTGTCAAAGTTTCTAGTCTTTAATAAATGAAAAGTAAGAGTAACAATTGTCATAGAATTAAATTAGTATGTCTTCATGCTCTCTTCCAAGTCTTTGGTTAAGGCTCGGGAGGGGGTGTGACACATATCTTCTACTAAGGAAATATTGTTCAGTTCTCCTAAATTTTGCGTCGATTGGTTGCTCCGAATGCTCCCCCTAGGCAACATCACTTAACAACGCAATTTCCTTCTATCCTTGATAATTCATAAACATGTCCTACTTTATTCTTCTACACAACAAATCTCAACTCAAAAATTCCTTTCTCGTTTTAAAAAGAATGTTTACCTCTTCTTGCAAAAACAACTTGGTACGACTTGAATGCGGTGGTCGGGTTGCATTATTTTATTAGAGATTGTTGATCATGGTTACACCCTTTGTTTTGGCTTGTTCCCACGGGTGTCGTGCGAACATCCAACTATGGTTGTTTGCCAATATCAACTTCAACTCTTGATTTTCAACTAAGTTTAACTTTTGCTGGTCAGAGGAGTTGTCTCTTATATTCTTTTATTTTTCTCTCATTTTTTTTCTCTTTTCATATTGCGTCGTTCTTGGAAACCCACCTTCGTTTTGGCTTTCTCCCATGGGTGTCATGCGAACATTCAACTACGAGCAGGTTCCTTTCACAACTAACTCTTATCAGGTTAGGATTGTTTTGGAATTTCCCTTGTGCTGACATTGGAGTTTCATATGATTTTTTTTTATTATTATTTTTAACAATGGACGCATTTTTCTAATGGCTGCATCCGCTTGATCGCATCTGCTCAGACTTTCCCCACCCCCAAATTTAGAGATGTGCAAGGTCCACATTACGTTGTTTTGGACATAATAGACAAACACTTAGTCAAAATTTTGAAAAGAAGGTTTGAGCAGAATTTTGAAGGATAAAAGGTAAAGCAATGCTATTACTATGAATTATCTAAGTGTTAATTGATAACTTGTAGAAATACAAGTTATTTATGCCACCTTATCTAGATATTGCCGCCAAAAGTTAGTAATTATGCGCCAATTGTATGAAAATTAGCCTAGTATTGCAATAGTTATAAATGTTTGCGATTACACCCACTAACACCAAAATGATGGAAGACAAGCCGAACTTTACTTAGTTTTCTAGGAGACCAAGTCACTGCTTGCGCTCAAGGCTCACGAGAGACTAATCAACAATGAAGAGACGATTACCGCAATGGCGGTGCAATGCGACAGTCGATCGGAGAGATGTGCTTCAACCGCATGCGGTAATAAAAACAAACACCACATGCGAACCTATGATAGAAAGATGCAGCTGAGAAACGCAAGAGCGGAGGATTGAGACACGTGGACAACTAACAGTTGTGCAGAATTGACGGTCTGATTGCATAATAGAAGGAATAATATCCCTCCATCTTCGAAATTACCATAACCAGGAGTTGGGACCACAATGCTAGAGTCAAAGATCTGTACCTAGAAATATCCCATTGATTTCAAAGAAAAGGTATGCTACTTGATACGGGGCTAAATGCTGCTAAATTGTAGAGAAAATGTTGAGTTGAGTGCTTAAGAGAAAAAATCTGGGAAGAAGACGAGATAAGGCCAAGAGGTGAATCTCAGATCCAACTTGCCAAACACTCGATCGGAAGCTCTGTGCAAAGATCCCTCCTACCGGTAGAGCGAGCCTGAGAGGGAAGCTCTTCCTACCATCAAATCCATCCTATCCGGCAAGCAGATCTCCATTGAATCAGTGCCAAGACATTGGCATTTATTTTTATCTATTCTATCTCTCTTTCATTGTGTATTTCATGTTTTCTTTATCTTTTCATTCACACACCATGTATCAAACGCTTAGTAGAAATATTAAATGTTTCGATAAATTCCATTTACCATTCTCTGTCTATTTCTGTTCACCCACCAATCACTTTCTCCATGATATCTTCTTAACCCCCTGATGAGCAATATGAATCACTAAGAACTTAATCTGTATTAAAGATATAAAATACGTTTAGCTAAAGCATGCTAGACGGCATCTTCACCTGTGAGAGTAGAAGTAAAGGTGTCATTCTGATCTATCGAGAGAAGGTCAGAAGAATGCGTTAACTAAAGCGAGTAGTACTTCCAGACATGGAAGCAACCTTCCGTTCATTATGTTAGTCTCTGTTTCACCACAAACACGTGGGAGTGCGGTCGATCACTGAGAGGTGTACGCCAAGAGAATAACGGAACAGTATTTGTACCTTCAATCCAATTAAGAACATTTGTTGTTTGTATTATTTATCTTTCTCTTTCTATTCTGTTCATAAGACTTGTCGCCGCATCCCATGTCTTTGCATAACTTTCACAGCCAACCTTAATCCCAGCATCTTGTACATGAAGTGTGTATCTTGTATCATCTAGCTTAGGTTTACTATATTTTTATGTTTTTATCGCATCTTTACTACTTTCCTTTATTTTATTGCAATTTATATACTTGTACAAACATAATTTTAAAGATTGAAAACTTGGTCGCATATATCATGAACATATCACAATAACCTAAACCAGTCCCCGTGTTCGACCTCGGATCACACCGAGAAACTTGCGGTGGAATTACACTTGGTTCCATCATAAGGAAACTTGTGACAACGCATGGCATACTACATGACTATCCATAATTAACGCATAATTAGAAGTAGTATCGCATCATTGTGAGCAATTTATATCATCAATACAAACGCATTACATTAGTCAGAAAATACAAAGTGTGGGAAATGTTTCTAAGGTCATACATATAATTCGTCATGGCAGCACAATGAATAACGCAAAAGAAAAGATAAAGAACATCGCAATAATTGACAAAGGATGATAAAGAAGAGGCTAACGCATATGGAAAGAATTGTTACTTAGTCGTATTAAAAATTAACCAAGTATACAAAGAATTACATATAACGCAATATAAAATTTTGACATGTACAAATAATCAAGAAATAGCTTCTATACATTGATTAAAAATCAAAGAATGACCGCAATAAAAAAAAAATTATTGAGTTATTGAGGAGGAGGTTCAAGTGGAGGGTTTTGATGAGGTACTCGAGGAGCTTCTTCGAAATGCAGATGTTGCTGAAGATGCTGAGGCACCATGGGACCATGTAGATATGTCGTCAAAAAGTTGAAATATTCATGGTTGCACTCCGCTAATTGCTTTTGGTTAAGGTGTATCGTATAAATATTGCATTGAATATTGACCAACACCTGCCTTGTCATAGCAACACTGTGTTGCAACTCTTCTTGTCACTCATTTACCTCATTTATTCGTTGGCAGAAATAATCATGTTGATGAGAAAGAGAGAACGAATATAAGTAAGTTTAGTAGCTAAGGTGGCAATGGTGGGATGCACCTGCGATGTTTCGCCATCAACATTTTAAGGTTGGGTAGAAGTGCCTTCACCCAAATCTCGTGGTTCATCAACATGCAGCGGTGGAGAGGAAAATTGCGGTGAAGATGAGGGGGAGGATGGAGCTACTGGATATCCGTTGGGTGAAGCAGGAGCGAGGAGAATGTTGGTGAAATGTTCGGGGAGTAGGGAGAGGGCTTGGAGGGCGAATGATCAAAGGCAAAGGGTCCAAAAGTTCTTGATCTTGCGATGATGGCTCTTGGACTTTTTCCTTTCCTTTGTCAACCTTGCGCTGTTTCTTGGGTTTCGGCTGGTGTGGCGAATTTAAATCGATCATTGGCCTTTTAGGTTGGAGTTTAGCGCAATGTGGTGAATCTTTGAGAAGCATTCTCAAAATCTTGACATTGATGAGGCATGTATTTCCGGCATTGGTTCCTCTTCAATACCCACACCTAATGAGAGGCATAATCTTGAGACTGTCCAAGGAAAGAAATATTGGCATCTTATATGCCCCACAAAACCTTGAATTTGTCTTGCGATCAACTGGCCCACGTCTATTGGAAAGCCGCGTGCGATGCAGTATGCGACCATGACTCTATCCCTCAAAATTGTTTTGTCATATGAAGTCGAGATGAGTCGCCATTTCACCAAATATACTCAAAGGCGCGCTTTTGGAAATGATGCTTGAATTTTATGAAGTGGAAATATGGATGATATGCGTTGACGGATTGCGTTGTGCACTCAAGTTTCCCCAGCAAAATTCAAGTGTAAATTCCTCTGAGTTTCCTGGTAAGTCTAGGGTCGAACACAGGGACTTGTGAAAATAGTTACGTTGATAATGTTTATGAAAACTTTGTGGTAACCAAGTAAATAAATAAAGTGTGAGTGTGTTGTTGCGTTGATAAAAAAAAGAGTAAATAAAGGCAGCGGATTTGAGAAAGAGAGTTGCGTTGATAGATGCAATGAGTATGCGATGAACGGGTTGAGAAGATCTTTAGCTAGCGTTACTTGGGAAAGCGTCAAACTTTGCGATCATTTTACAACCATGCATAGCAAGTCATTTCCGAATGTAATGCGATGCTCCTAAGTCTAGGAACATGTGTTGAATGCAAAATGTCCGTAGAGCTTATCCCTAATTCTCTACTCTTGTCCTATGCGTTGATGCAAAATGTAGGAAAGCAAGGTGACCGCATACAATCATATCTTATTGCTAAGATCCATGCGATGCGTTAATAACAAATAGTGCTCATTCCTAATGCCTATCTCTCGTTTATGTGTTATAATCTGGTTCTTCCAAACCTAGATTCTGACCTGACCTTCCCAAGTCTAGATCCTATCCTTAGACTACCCTCCCGAGTATCTCTAATAGACGAATGAAGCATATATAAATAAGATAATCACAAAGAATGAAGATTCCCTAGTTGTGGTAGCTAAATGCTTCTCAACCCATTCAACTGTTTAGCTACTCATGCGTGAATTACAGAGAGTGAACAGATATAGAGGAAGACATTCTATTCTTATAATTGAATTGAGTACAAAATGATCACGGAAATTAAAGGTAGAGAGCCTGGTAGCAATTCCTTGCCGACCGAGGCTTTTTACACTGAATCTCTATTCTGATCTACAAATATTCCCGCTTCTGTGGGCATCGGCCCTCTCTCTGTCTTGGAGCATCCGGTGCTTTCCCCAGCTTGCAGGGACGATCTATCGGCACACCTTCTTCCTCGCATCCACCTTAAAGTGGAAAAAGACTATGGACCGAGACGCGAACTTGTAAAATGATGAAATAATCGACTGCTTAACCCCTTCTCTGAAAAATGAACTTGGTTTTTATAGGGCATCAAAGGTGAATGACGGCTTCTCTCTCCTTGTTGTACAAATGGGACAACTTTAATTCCTGACTGATGTGCCAGATAATTGTCACCGATAAAGCTGGATATACTTTGTGACCATTATCGGCTATCAACTTAATTTGGAACCGACTGCGGTCAGCTTTCTATCCCATCGATCTTAATGGTCTTTTCGTCCGAATGCGCCCACCATGTTGCGGTGATTCTTCTTGGGTGAATGTTTGCGAGTACAATAAACACAAAGTCTTACAGTGAAGTTACACTCGACTAATGTATTCGTATGATCGTATTCTTTGCATTGCGTTACCGCATTATTCTGCACAAAAATATAAAGATCAACTGCTCTAATGCAATGGACGCATGCGACCGCAATATTATAGAATTTATGCTTAATAGACGCAATTTAACATATTTCATCAACGCAATCATACATTGTTTAAGGATTCAGCACTATGATAACGTGCATTTCTGCCTGTTATCACACCGCCAAATTTAAACAATGCTTGTCCTCAAGCATAAGCTAAAGATTCCTTTAGCAAGTTAGCCACAAAGTTCTTTCCCTAGATTTCTCAAGGATACTTCGTTTAAATCCTATATGCAAGAATTTCCTTAAGTCTTATTCAAATCTCTTTGTAAAATACTTCTAAGACTTAGGGATTGCAAGCTTAACTTTCAAAAGGACTTTACTGAATTTTGGAACATCGCATGATTTATTTCAAAAGAAAAATTTCCACCAGGGTGTCAAATGATTTCTCCTTGCATAAAAATTTTGTTCATTACTATTTTTTTCTGAGCTTGTGCCGATCCGAGTGCCTTGCCTTCGTTTTGGCTTGCCCCCATGGGTGCTCTTTCTCAGACTAAACTCATACCAACTTGGCAGTGGAGTTGCGGTCATTTATTTATGCGTTGATCCTAGTGACTTACTTTCGTTTTGGCTTGCCCCCACGTGTGTCATGCGGACATCCAACTACAAGTAAGTACCTTTCACAACTTAACTCTTATCAATATGGGCTCCCCATTGCGTTGATAGTGAAGTTGTTATTTTCAAGTTTTTTTTTTTTTTTATAGCAAGGTCGAAAATAAATACCATAAATACCTCACCCCCAAATTTAAAATACAGCAATGTCCTCATTGCCAAAAGAAATTAAAATAAGTCACGCAATGGTCATAGAATGCATTGTAAAGAGAGTTTGAAAGAAAGCTAACAAACCCCTAACTTCTAGAAATATTCTATGAGGTTACTATCTTAAGACTAAGTTGACTCTAGTATATATAAAAGAAATAGAAGCATATTTTTCGTCATTGAAATCATACTTGGTGAAGAAACGACATGCAGTAAACTACTAAATTTATCTATGTGGCAAATGATTGCGGTAATCAGGGAGGATGCGGTGATAAAACTTTGAAAATTATTATGCAATGTGATAGCACAAAATTTGAAATAAAGATAAGGAATAGTACACCTCCAAATTTTGCACTATCACCCGCATTGAGTATTGATGCATCCATCCTTGCAGCGATCTTTGCTTCTGTGGATTGCGGTGATGGAATCAGAATATTTGCTTCGTCTTGCAGTATCTACGTAATCCTGTGCTTTAATCCTTGTAAACAGACAAAGAGAGGGTCAAATGATTTCAAAACAAAACAAAAGTTTTTCTTCTTCTTTTTTTTTAGAGGAAAAATAAGTAAAATACAGCTAGTAGTAGCGTGACGAAGAGTTAAATGTTCAAGAGTTGAATAAGCGATAGTCTGGGTTTTAAACTTTGCGGAGGCTGTTTCTGGCTGAAAATCTCATCCGCAATATGCTTTGATCTGTTGTCCATTAACTTTAAATGTTCGACTGCCATCCTCGGTGATTAGTTCCACCGTACCATGTGGAAATACTTCTTTGATGATGAAGGGACCGGACTAGTGTGATTTTAATTTCCCTGGGAAGAGCCGCAATGTTGAATTGAGGAGTAAGATCTTCTGCCCGATTTGGAGGTTTCTAGCGCATATGCGTTTATCATGTCAACGTTTGGTGCGCTCTTTATAAATCTTCGCATTCTCATATGTGTTGATCCATTCTTCTAGCTCGACCAGCTACACCACGCTTCACCTACTTTCTTTAAATCGAAATTCAATTTCTTGACTGCCCACAATGCTTTATACTCCAACTCCAAAGGCAGATGACACGCCTTGCCAAATACCAACGCATAGGGAGACATACCTATTGGTGTTTTAAATGTGGTTCGGTATGCCCACAACGCATCATCAAGCTTTATTTCCCAATCCTTCTGCGAAGGTTTTACTACCTTCTCAAGTATCAATTTAATTTCACAATTGGACACTTCAGCCTGGCCATTTGTTTGCGGATGGTATGTGGTGGCCACCTTGTGGAGGATATTGTACTTGTGCAACAGCTCCTTTATATTGTGGTTGACAAAGTGTGATTCTTCATCACTTATGATGGCACAGGGAGTGCCAAAACGCGTGAAAATATTTTTCTTCAGGAACTGGAAGACTACTGTCGCATCACTTACGGCATATGAAATTGCCTGTACCCACTTAGAGACATAGTCAACGGCTAATAGAATATAGTGCTTACCGTTTGAAGGAAGGAATGGTCCCATGAAATCAATCCCCCATACGTCAAATAGTTCCAGCTCCAAGATAGTATTCATTAGCATTACGTTCTTCCATGAAATGTTGCCGGTGCATTGACACCGATCACATTTCACTGTGTAGTCAGCAACATCCTTAAATAATGAAGGCCAGAAGAATCCACTTTGTAAAACTTTGGCTGCAGTATGTTGTCGTCCAAAGTGCTCTCCATATGGCGAATTGTGGCACTGCGATAATATGCGTTGTTGAGCAGCATCTGGGAGCATAATCGAATGATTTGGTCTGCACCTCCTTTGTACAGATTCGACTCATCCCAATAATAGTGTCTGCATTCATTCTTGAGCTTCTTCTATTTATGGTAGGTGTAATCTTCAGGAAATTGTTCACAAACAAAATAATTAACGACGTCTACATACCAGGGCAGTTCTTGTGAAACAGCTGCTCGTCCGGGAACATGATACTCACTTCAGGTTCATTGCGATCAACCTCAGGATTTTCTAATATGGACAAGTGATCCGCAACTTGATTCTCTGTCCCCTTCCGATCAATTATCTCGATATCAAATTCTTGAAGGAGGAGAACCCATATGATTAACCTCGACTTTGCGTCCTTCTTTGTCATCAAATATTTGTTTGCCGAGTGATCAGTGTGAATGAGTACCTTGGTTCCTAATAGATATGTCCGAAATTTTTCCAACGCAAAAATCACAGCCAGGAGCTCTTTTTTAGTGGTGGTATAATTAAGTTGAACCGTTTAGAGTTTTACTCACATATGCGATGGACTACAAAATAGTTTTCTTCTTTTGCACTAATGAAGCTCCCATCGCATACCCGCTTGCGTTGCACTGAATTCGAATAGGACTGTCCAATACGGCGCAATCAAAATGGGTGTGTTAATGAGCGCATCTTTTAAAATTTTGAATGTGTTTAGGCAATTGTTGTCAAATTCAAACTTCCTGTCTTCCTCTAACAATGCACTCAGTGGTTGTGCTATTTTAGAAAAGTCATTGACGAATCGT
The DNA here is from genome assembly GCF_009727055.1 of Benincasa hispida. Lineage (NCBI taxonomy): Eukaryota > Viridiplantae > Streptophyta > Magnoliopsida > Cucurbitales > Cucurbitaceae > Benincasa > Benincasa hispida. The sequence continues at coordinate 155,006 of NW_024064953.1, read as the reverse complement.
CTGTAAAATCCAGCGTGCCCCAAGAAGCTCTGTAGAGCCTTCACGTTGGATGGAGGTGGAAGCTTTTCAATTGTATAAATCTTTGCTTTGTCCACCTCCAACCCGTCTCAAGAGACTTTGTGCCCCAACACTATTCCCTCCTTCACCATGAAGTGACATTTTTCCCAATTAAGCATCAGGTTCGTCTCTTCACATCTTTTCAGAATTTTCTCCAAATTGGCCAGGCAGACTTCATAAGTGTTCCCATAAACGGAGAAGTCATCCATAAATATTTCTACTGAGTCCTCAAGATAATTTGAAAAGATCGCCATCATGCACCTCTGGAACGTGCTTGGCGCATTGTAGAGGCCAAACGGCATGCGGCAAAAAGAAAATGTCTCATATGGGCTGGTCATCAGAAGCTATCATGATCTTATTATACCCGGCATATCCATCCAAGAAGCAATAAAAATCGTTTCCTGCTAATCTGTCTAGCATTTGATTGATGAATGAAAAAGAGAAGTGATCTTTCTTTGTGGCCGCATTCAATTTGCGGTAGTCCATGCAGATGCACCATCCTGGGATGGTTCTTCGCGGTATTAATTCATTGTTCTCATTAGGGATTAGTGTCATTCCACCCTTCTTCGGCATACATTGCACTGAGCTAATCCACGTGCTATCTTCAATTGGGTAGATAATTTCTGCATCCAGCCACTTGATAATCTCCTTTTTTACGACTTCCTTCATTGCAGGGTTAAGTCTGCGTTGATTTTCAATAGTTGCTTTGTGGTCGTCCTCAAGACGAATGTGGTGCATATAGTATGCGGGGCTAATTCCTCTGATGTCAGCGAGCATCTAGCCATTGCTCGCAAATGTTTCTTGAGAATGCTCATCAACGCATTCTCTTTATCTGCGTTGAACGCAAAGGAAATAATCATTGGCAGCTTCTCATCCTGCCCCAGAAATGCGTACTTTAAATGTGTTGGTAGGTTTTTTAGTTCAAGGGTTGGTGGTTCCACGAGAGAAGGTTGCATTATTTTTTCTTTCTTCTTTCGGCTTTTCTTCATGTGTTGCAATCGATCCTTCTTCTTTATTTGTTTTTGCTACGGTCGCGTTGTAGGTAGCTACGGATGCATTGGCATCCTCTTCTTTACACTCTTCATCAGACTTTTCTTCTTCAATCAAATTCAGGTCATCATCAGAATCTTGCAGGTCTTCCTCATCAGGAAATTTCATGGCACGAATTATGTTAAATTTGAGCTTCTATCCATTTATGCTCAAAGTGATTTCTCCCTTATACACATCAATTTGAGCACGACCTGTTGACAAGAAAGGTCGCCCCAAAATGATGGGTACCTCTTCATCAGCCTCATAATCCAGGATGATAAAGTCAGCTGGCAAAATAAATTTGTCAATCATGATCAGCACGTCCTTCACCTTACCTTCTTGATGAACCAGAGATCTATCAGCCAGTTAGAAAGTCACAGATGTGGGCAAAAGTTGCCCACATTTAATTGTCGAAAGATTGACAGCAGCATCAAATTTATGTTGGCCTCCAAGTCACACAGTGGTTGAATGATATAGAGTCCTATGGAGCAAGTAATAGTGAAGCTCTAAAGGTCGCTCATCTTTGATGGGATAATAGATTTGGAACTTTGCGTTAGTGCCACCATGGAAAATTTTCTAGCGCCTCTCTTCTTAGTTACCATGTCCTTCAGAAACTTGGCATAGGCAGTCATTTCCTCAATCGCTTCACTGAAAGGAATATTAACATGTAATTGTTGTAGCATAGACAAGAAGCGTTGGTACTGTGCCTTTTCGTTTTTCTTCTTCCTTACCCTTTGAGGGAAGGGTGGTAACTGAACTTTCACGGTTCCCATTTCATTTGACTTCAAGGTTGACGCAACCTCAGGTTCTACTGCTTCATTTTCCTTTTCTTCTTCTTGCATTGCCGCAATCTCAGGCCCAGGTGCGATGGAAGTTGTTCTACTCTGGTCCTTTCTTCCTCCCTCCACGGTCTTCCCACTGTGCAATGTCACAACCTGACATTGTTCCTTACCTGATCTCCCTGGGTTGCCCAGAAGCTCGGTTGAACTTGGCAACGCCCCTTACGATCTACTTTTGAGCTCATTCACAATCTGGCTCATTTGCAATTCAAAGTTGTTGATGGACGTAGCCTGGCTTTGAAGCACTGTAAATTTCTCTATGTGGCTTCAATAAGCTTTCTAGAAAAGAAGATTGCGATGGTTGTTGTGAGCTACTTGCTTGGTTACACTATTGATCGTTACTACGTTGAAAGAATCCTTGTGGCCCTTCTTTTTGTGCCACAGATTGAAAACTTTGTTGTTGATTCTTCCAAGAAAAATTGGGATGGTTTTTCCACCTGGGGTTGTAGGTGTTTGAAAAAGGATTGTTCTTTACAAAATATACAGACTATGGATTTTGCAGGCAATCTTCCGTTGCATGCCCATCACCGCAAGTCGCACACCTTGCAGTGTTTTGACTTAATGCGTTAATCTGCCTACCTTGCGGTGTTGGGCTACTGATCGTCATTCCTTGAATCAAATTCATCATTACGGTCATTTGGTATTGCAATGAGACAATAGCATCGTTATTTGCATCAGAATCCTTAAGTCTTAATCTCTGGTCACTCTCCCTTTAGTCTTCATGATTCTTGGAGATGCAGTCCAGGATATTCTTCGCCTCATCATAAGTCTTGTCAAGCAGACTACCAGCTGCTGCCACATTGGCAGCGGTCTGCAAAGCAAGATTCAAACCGTGGTAGAAAATTTTCATTTGCAGGCAATCTGGTAGCCCATTATATGGGCAGTCTCGGACAAACCTTTTAAACCTCGCCCAAGCATCGCTGAGCGATTTGTCCATATCTTGTTCAAATTTTGTAATAAGCTTTCTTCGTCTTACGTTCTCGGTAGGTGGAAAATACTTCTTCATAAACTTCTCCACCACCTACTCCCAAGAAGTGATCTCTCCCGGTTTAAGTGAATAAACCCTTTCCTAGCCTGATCACAGGGAGAAAATGGGAACAACGTTAGTTGAACTTCTTCAGAAGAGATGTTCAGGAACACAAAAGTATTGCAGATTTCAATAAAACTTCAGAGATGGACATGCGGATCTTCACCACGCCTTCCTCTGAATTGATCTGCAGCTTGAATCATCTGCAGCATCATCGGTTTCATTTCAAATCTACTTCCATCTAAGGCAGGCCTCATGATTCCTGAAGAGAAATCGTAGAGGTTTGGCGATGCATAGTCTCTAATGGGCCAATTACGATCGTTTGCCAACAAAATCAGATTTTCCATGACATTGTTGTTGTTTGGTGCTTCATACCTAGGTTGCTCTGCTATCTCTTCTTATCGAATTGTGATTGTTGTTGGCGGTTTCTTAGTCTCCTTCGAAATGTTCTCTCAATCTTCGGGTCGTAGTTCGCCAAAATTGAGAGTTCTGCAAAGAAATAACAAAAATGACCGTTAACAATTATTTTGCCGAAGTCCCTGGCAATGGCGCCAAAAACTTGATGCTTGAATTTTATGAACTAGAAATATGGATGATATGTGTTGACGGATTGCGTTGTGCACTCAAGTTTCCCCAGCAGATTTCAAGTGTAAATTCCTCTGAGTTTCCTGGTAAGTCCAGGGTCGAACATAGGGACTTGTGAAAATAGTTGCGTTGATAATGTTTATGAAAACTTTGTGGTAAACAAGTAAATAAATAAAGTGTTGGTGTGTTGTTGCGTTGATAAAAAAGAGTAAATAAAGGTGGTGAATTTGAGAAAAGAGTTGTGTTGTTAGATGCAATGAGTATGCGATGAACGAGTTGAGAAGATCTTTAGCTAGCGTTACTCGGGAAGGCGTCAAACTTTGTGATCATGTTACAACCATGCACAACAAGCCATTTCCTAATGTAATGCGATTCTCCTAAGTCTAGGACACATGTGTTGAATGCAAAATGTCCATAGAGCTTATCCCTAATTCTCTACTCTTGTCCTATGCGTTGATGGAAAATGTAGGAAAGTAAGGTGACCACATACAATCATATCTTATTGCTAAGATCCATGCGATGCGTTAATAACAAATAGTGCTCATTCCTAACGCCTATCTCTCATTTATGTGTTATAATCTGGTTCTTCAAAACCTAGATTCTGACCTGACCTTCCCAAGTCTAGATCCTGTCCTTAGACTACCCTCCCGAGTATCTCTAATAGACGAATGAAGCATATATAAACAAGATAATCACAAAGAATGAAGATTCCCTAGTTGTGTTAGCTAAATGCTTCTCAACCCATTCAACTGTTTAGCTACTCATGCATGAATTACAGAGAGTGAACAGATATAGAGGAAGACGTTCCATTCTTATAATTGAATTGAGTACAAAATGATAATGGAAATTAAAGGTAGAGAGCCTGGTAGCAATTCCTTGCCGACCGAGGCTTTTTATACTGAATCTCTATTCTGATCTATAAATATTCCTGCTTCTATGGGTATCGGCCCTCTCTCTGTCTTGGAGCATCCGGTGCTTTCCCCAGCTTGCAGGGACGATCTATCGGCACACCTTCTTCCTCGCGTTCGCCTTAAAGTGGAAGAAGACTATGGAACGAGACGCGAACTTGTAAAATGATGAAATAATCGATTGCTTAACCCCTTCTCTGAAGTTGAACTTGGTATTTATAGGGCATCAAAGGTGAACGACGGCTTCTCTCTCCTTGTTGTACAAATGGGACAACTTTAATTCCTGACTGATGCGCCGGATAATTGTCACAGATAAACCTAGATGTACTTTGTGACCGTTATCGGCTATCAACTTAATTTGGATCCGACTGCCATCAGCTTTCTGTCCCATCGATCTTAATTGTCCTTTCTTCTAGATGTGCCCACCATGTTGCGGTGATTCTTCTTGGGTGAATGTTTGAGAGTACAATCAACGCAAAGTCATACAGTGAAGTTGCGCTTGACCAATGTATTCCTATGATCGCATTCTTTGCATTGCGTTACTACATTATTCTACACAAAAATATAAAGATCAACTGCTCTAATGCATTGGACCCATGCGACCACAATATTATAGAATTTATGCTTAATGGACGCAACTTAACATATTTCATCAACACAATTCGACATTGTTTAAGGATTCAGCACTACGATAATGTGCATTTTTGCCCGTTATCAAGAAGTAGTTTCTTGGATGCAAGGGTTCTGATGCCTTTTAAGGAGACCGACCACTGAGTACCCGGTTGCGTTAATACCTTTAGCGCACCTTCCATCTGCTCTTCAGTGGGTTCATCAATGATTTTATTACCCAGTGCATCCGGGATGTTTTTCATCAGATATAATTCATTGATGTCCTTTGTGCTAAAAGACACCACTTCCCCTTTCATGGTCATCGCATCTTTGGTGCCATGGAGCCGTCCATTATAGAATTCTCGCACTACCATTGGGATGACGATGGATGGACATTGGCAAAATGTTTCCCATCCATGTTCCAAAACAACACTTGTGATTAAGTCCGGTAGTGGCGTTGGCGTAGGGAAGAATCCCATCTTCGTCATCATATCATCATTCTCTTTCTTCTTTGATGG
>NW_024064953.1:146782-148789 GCF_009727055.1 Benincasa hispida | reverse complement strand
TGAAGTTGATTCTCCGTCGATTTCTGGGCTCTCAGCCCTCTTTCTCTTCTCTTCCTTCTTCTTCAAGCACGTCTCCTCCCACTTGCGTTCCTTCTTTTCACTCGTTCTTCTTTCTTTTTTCTTTGTTGGATGGGATTCCTCCTATCCTTCAGCCCTCTTCTCTTTGATCTTTTTTTTTCTTCTTTTTCTCCTTAGCCATTTCAGGCTGCATCTCCGCCACCGCTTCCTCCAAAGCACCTTGATGGATCCCTCATAGGATTCTGTTTGAACAGTTTCCTTAGGATCTGAAATGGCCAGGGCAGTCCTTCTCAAAGTTTCTTCCATCTCCTCCTCTAAAGGTAGTGGCTGATTAACAAACCCCGCTTCGAGCAACCCTCCTTCCCTCTCCATGTTACACAAAATACTCCTGAACACTTCTCTGTCGTCTCTTCTTTTTCTCTCGCTTTCAGAAGACAGTGTTAGGAGTGCGACACTATCCGTGCTCTACCCCTCTCTAATGTAGAGTGGCCCGAGTGCTACAGGTTTTTGTCGAGGTTTTCCAACAATTCTAAGGATGGGTTTTGGTTGGGTGGCGAGACGAGTGCAACTTCACCACAAGACTTTGCGTTGATCATGCTCGCAAACATTCACCCAAGAAGAATCACAACAACTTGGTCAACGCAACATGGTGGACGCATCCGGGTGAAAGGATAATTAAGAGTGATGGGACACAAAGCTGACGGTAGTCAGATCCAAATTAAGTTGACAGCCGATAATGGTCATGAAGTACATTCAGCTTTATCGGTGACAATTATCTGGCACATCAGTCAAGAATTAAAGTTGTCCCATCTGTACAACGAGGAGAGATAAGCCACCTTTCACCATGGAAACTCTATAAATACCAAGTGCATATTTTAGAGAAGGGTTAAGCAGTTGATTACTTCATCACTTTACAAGTTCACGCCTCTGTCCATAGTTTCCTTTCATTTTAAGACGGATGCAAGGAAGAAGGTGTGCCAGTAGATCGTTCCGGTAAGCTTGGGAAAGCATCGAAAGCTCCAAGATAGAGAGAGGGCCAACGCCTGCGAAAGCAGGAACATTTGTAGATCAGAATAGAGATTCAGTGTAAAAAGTCTCGGTTAGCAAGGAATTGCTACCAGGCTCTCTACCTTTACTTTCCATTGTCATTTTGTACTCAACTCAGTTATAAGAATGGAATGTCCTTCTCTATATCTGTTCACTCTCTGTTATTTATGCATGAGTAGACAAATTAGTTGAATGGGTTGAGAAGTAGTTAGCTAGCATAACGAGGGAATCATCATCTTTGCGATCATCTTGTTTATGTATGCTTCATTCGTCTATTAGAGATACTTGAGAGGGTAATCTAAAGACATGATCTAGACTGGGGAAGGTCAGGTCAGAATCTAGGTTTGGAAGAACCAGATTGGAATGCATAAACGGGAGATAGGTGCTTAGGAATGAGCACTATTTTTTATTAACGCATCGCATGCATCTTAGCAATAAGATATGATTGTATGCGGTCACCTTGCTTTCATGCATTTTGCATCAACGCATAGGAAAAGAGTAGAGACTTAAGGATAAGCTCTATGGAAATTTTGCATTCAACACATGCGTCCTAGACTCGGGAGCATCGCATTTACATTGGGAAATGACTTGCTATGCATGGTTGTAACATGATCGCAAAGTTTGACTCATTCCCGAGTAACGCTAGCTAAAGATCTTTTCAACTCGTTCATCGCATTCTCATTGCATCTATCAAAGCAACTATCTTTCTCAAATACACCAATTTTATTTACTTCTTTTTCATCAACGCAACAACACACCAACACTTTATTTATTTACTCGGTTACCACAAAGTTTTCATAAACCTTACCAATGCAACTATTTTCACAAGTCCCTGTGTTCGACCCTAGACTTACCAAGAAACTCAGAGGAATTTACACTTGAATTCCGCTGGGGAAACTTGAGTGCACAACACAATCAATCAGCGCATATCATCCATATTTC
>NW_024064953.1:123143-145734 GCF_009727055.1 Benincasa hispida | reverse complement strand
TTCAAGGAATGGCGATCAGCAGCCCAACACCGCAAGGTAGGCAAATTAACGCAATAAGTAAAAACACCGCAAGGTGTGCGACTTTCAATGATGGGCATGCGATTGAAGATTGCCCGCAAAATCCACAGTCTATATATTTTGTAAAGAATAATCCCTTTTCAAAAACTTACAACCCTAGGTGGAGAAACCACCCCAATTTTTACTGGAAGAATCAACAACAAAATTTTCAATCTATGGGGCAAAGAGAAGGGCCACCAGGATTCTTCCAACACAACAACGGTCAACAGAGCAACCAAGAAATTAGCTCACAACAACCAACACAATCTTCTTCTCTGGAGAGCCTATTGAAGCAATATATAGAGAAAAATGAGACAGTGCTTTAAAGTCAAGCTATGTCCATCCGCAACCTCGAATTGCAAATGGGCTAGATTGCGAGTGAGCTGAAAAGTAGACCGCAAGGGGCGTTGCCAAGTTCTACCGAACTTCCACGCAACCCAAGGGGATCAGATCAGGTAAGAAGCAATGTCAGGTTGTGACATTGCACAGTGGAAAGACTGTGGAGGGAGAAAAGAAGGATCATAGAACAACTTCCATCGCAACTGAGCCCGAGATTGCGGTAACGCAAGAAGAAGAAAGAGAAAATGAAGCAATGGAACCTGAGGTTGCGTTGACCTTAAAGTCAAATGAAACAGGATCCGTGAAAGTTCAATTACCATCTTTCCCTCAGAGGCTAAGAAAGAAGAAAAACGAAGAGGTACGATACGAAAGCTTCTTATCTATGTTAAAGCAATTACATATTAACATTCCTTTCAGTGAAGCTGTAAGACCCTAACACTAAATCTAAAGTGGGAGGTTAAATAGAGAAAAAAAATCCTAGGTAAGGATATTGGAACAAAGGGTGAAGAACATTAAAATTATTCAAAAAGGTGACCAAAGGTCCAAACGCCTATGAAGGGCTTAAAACATGTGGGATGCAAGAATGCATGGAGGATGGAAGCAAGAAGACTTGAAAAATGGCTAAGGGTTGCATACAACCAACGCAAAGGCATTCATGAGCATTGCGGACATGGGCAGGAAGCATATGTCGAGTGAGCATGCTAGGCAATTGCATGTGGGTAAAGGCAATTGCATGCACCACAAGTGATGTGGCGGTAGTCTCCCAGTTCCTCAAGAAAAATATTTTCACTCGTTTTGGCACTCCTCGTGCCATCATAAGTGATGAAGGATCACACTTTGTCAATCACAATATAAAGGAGCTGCTGCGCAAATACAATATCCTCCATAAGGTGGCCACTGCATACCACTCGCAAACAAATGGTCAGGTTGAAGTGTCCAATAGAGAAATTAAGTTGATACTTGAGAAGGTGGTAAAACCTTAGTGGAAAAATTGGGCAATGAAGCTTGATGATGCGTTGTGAGCATACTGGATCGCATTTAAAACACCTATAGGTATGTCCCCCTATGCATTGGTATTTGGCAAGGCATGTCATTTGCCTTTGGAGTTGGAGTATAAAGCATTGTGGGCGGTCAAGAAACTGAATTTTGATTTGAAGAAAGCAGGAGAAGCATGAAAACTGCAGCTGGTCGAGCTAGAAGAATGAAAGGTCAATGCATATGAGAATGTGATGATTTATAAAGAGCACACCAAGCGCTGGCATGATGAACACATAGGCGATAGAAACCTCCAAGTCGGGCAAAAGTTCTTACTCTTCAATTCAAGATTGCGACTCTTCCCGAGAAAATTAAAATCGCGGTGGTCCAGTCTCTTCATCATCAAATCAATATTTCAACATGGTGTAGTGGAGCTGGTCACCAAGGATGGTAGTCAAACATTTAAAGTTAATGGACAATGGATAAAGGCATATTGCAGAGAAGATTTTCAGCCAGAAACAGTCTATGAAAAGTTGAAAAACCTAGACTATCCCTTATTCAACTCTCGAACATTTAACTCTTTTTCACTTTACTATTATTTGTATTTCACTTATTTTTCTTTCAAAAAAATAAAATTAAAAATTAAAATTAAAAAACAACTTGTTGTTTTATTTTAAAATCATTTGCCCTCTCTTTGTCTATTTACAAGGACAGGATTGCGAAGAAGTAAATGATCTCATTCCATCACCGCAATCCAAAGAAGCAAAGATCGCCACAAGGATAGATGCATCAATACACAATGCGGACGACAACGCAAAATTTGGGGTGTACTATTCCTTATCTTTATTTCAAATTTTGCACTATCACATTGCATTTTAATTTTTATCACCGCATCCTCCTTAATTACCACAATCATTTGACAAGTGGATAAATTTAGTAGTTCACCGCATGTTATTTCTTTGCCAAATATGATTTCAATGATGAAAATATGCTTCTATGTCTTTCGTATATATCACAGTCAACTTAATCTTAAGATAGTCACCTCATAAAATATTTCTAGAAGTTAGGGGTTTGCTAGCTTTCTTTCAAACACTCTTTACAATGCATTCTATGACCATCGCATGACCTATTTTAATTTCTTTTTGCAATGAGGACATTGCCGTATTTTAATTTTGGGGGTGAGGTATTTATTTTCGACCTTGCTATAAAAAAAATTGAGAATAACGACTCCACTGTCAACGCAATGGGAAACCCATGTTGATAAGAGTTAAGTTGTGAAAGGCACTTACCTGTAGTTGGATGTCCGCATGACACATGTGGGGGCAAGCCAAAACGAAAGTAAGTCACCAAGATCAACACATAAATCAATGACCGCAGCTCCACTGCCAAATCGGTATGCGTTTAGTCTGAGAAAGAGTGCATTGCTCGTAGTTGGATGTCCGCATGACACATGTGGTGGCAAGCCAAAATGAAGGCAAGGCACTCAAATCAACGCAAGGTCAGAAAAAAATAGCAATAAAGAAAATTTTTGTGTAAGGATAAATCATTTGACACCCTAAAGGAAAATTTTCTTTTGAAATAAATCATGCGATGTTCCAAAATTTAGTAAAGTCCTTTTGAAAGTTAAGCTTGTAATCCCTAAGTCTTAGAAATATTTTAGGAAGTGACATGAATAAGACTTAAGGAGATTCTGGCATATAGGAATCGAACGAAGTATCCTTGAGAAATCTAGAGAAAGAACTTTGCGGTTAACTTGCCAAAGGAATCTTTAGCTTATGCTTGAGGACAAGCATTGTTTAAATTTGGGGGTGTGATAACGGGCAAAAATGCATGTTATCATAGTACTAAGTTCTCAAACAATGTTGGATTGCATTGATGAAATACGTTAAATTGCATCCATTAAGCATAAATTCTATAATATTGCGGTCGCATGCGTTCAACGCATTAGAGCAGTTGATCTTTACATTTTTGTGTAGAATATGCGTTAACGTAATACACAGATTGCGATCATAGGATTACATTGGTTAAGCGCAACTTCACCACAAAACTTTGCGTTGATCATGCTCGTAAACATTTGCCCAAGAAGAATCACCGCAAGTTGGTCAGCACAATATGGTGGGCACATTTGGGGGAAAGGATAATTAAAAGCGATGGGACAGAAAGCTGATGGCAGTTGGATCCAAATTAAGTTGACAGCCAATAACGGTCACGAAGTACATTCAGCTTTATCGATGACAATTATCCGGTGCATCAGTTAGGAATTAAAGCTATCCCATCTATACAGCCGGGAGAGAGAAGTCTCCTTTCACCATGGAAACTCTATAAATACCAAGTTCATTCTTCAAAGAAGAGGTTAAGCAATCGATTACTTCATCACTTTACAAGTTCACGCCTCTGTCCATAATTTCCTTTCATTTTAATGCGGACGCGAGGAAGAAGGTGTGCTGGTAGATCGTGTTGGTAAGCTTGGGAAAGCATCGAAAGCTCCAAGACAGAAAGAGGGCCGACGCCTGCGAAAGCGGGAACATTTGTAGACCAGAATAGAGATTCAGTGTAAAAAGCCTCAGTCAACAAGGAATTGCTACCAGGTTCTCTACCTTTACTTTCCATTGTCATTTTGTACTCAACTCAGTTATAAGAATTGAATGTCATTCTCTATATCTGTTCACTCTCTTTTATTTATGCATGAGTAGCTAAATTAGTTGAATGGGTTAAGAAGTAGTTAGCTAGCATAACAAGGGAATCTTCATCTTTGCGATCATCTTGTTTATGTATGTTTCATTCGTCTATTAGAGATACTTGGGAGGATAGTCTAAAGATAGGATATAGACTTGAGAAGGTCAGGTCAGAATCTATATTTGGAAGAACCAGATTAGAATGCATAAACGGGAGATAGGTGCTTAGGAATTAGCTCTATTTGTCATTAATGCATCACATGCATCTTAGCAATAAGATATGATTGTATGCGGTCACCTTGCTTTCATGCATTTTGCATCAATGCATGGGACAAGAGTAGAGACTTAGGGATAAGCTCTATGGACATTTTTCATTCAACACATACGTCCTAGACTTAGGAGCATCGCATTTACATTGGGAAATGACTTGCTGTGCATAGTTGTAACATGATCGCAATGTTTGACGCATTCTCAAGTAACGCTAGCTAAAGATCTTTTAAACTCGTTCATCACATACTCATTGAATCTATCAATGCAACTATCTTTCTCAAATCCGCCGCCTTTATTTACTTCTTTTTCATCAACTCAACAACACACCCACACTTTATTTATTTATTCATTACCAACGCAACTAGTTTCACAAGTCCCTATTTTCGACCCTGGACTTACCAGGAAACTCAGAGGAATTTACACTTGAATTCCATTGTGAAAACTTGAGTGCACAATGCAATCCATCAACGCATATCATCCATATTTCCATTCATAAATAATGCATCAATAAACTTGGCTAACGTAAGATTATTCCTCTCTCTAGTGAATACTTACTTACATTGCTTAATGCGACCAACCACTTACCCTTCTAGGCAGTTAGTTGTTGCTGACTTTACTCATAGACAAACATTGCGCCTGCCTATAGACAGGTGTTGCTACAGCTTCACACTAAGCAAATGAGGATTTCTCACAACACTCACGCAACGCACACCTCCCAGTGGTTTGATACATACTTCATATTCCTATGCTGGATGATTAAGTATGCGATGCTCTAGCAATCTCACTAAGTGATGCAATGAATGTTAAAGATGCTAAGTAAAGGAAGATGGAGATGGAATCCATGGAAATATAGAAATGCATTGATCACAAAATGTATTAGTTTCTTAAGCCAATGTAATACAATACAATATATGTATTATTGTATTTCATTTTATTATCACATCTTTACCACTTTACTTTATTTTATCGCAATTTATATACCTGTACAAACACTTTTTTCAAGATCGAAAACCTTGTCGCATATATCATGAACATACCACAATAACCTAAACCAATCCCCGTGTTCGACCTCGGATCACACCGAGAAACTTGCGATGGAATTACACTTGGTTCTATCGTAAGGAAACTTGTGACAACGCATGGCATACTACGTGAATACCCATCATTAATGCATATCTAGTAGTAGTATCGCATCATTTCGAGCATAGAACATCAATCACAGTATATCTTAATTTCATTGCGTTACAATGGGCTTCAACAATCCGTGATTAACCGGTAAAACTCGTTAACCTAATTAATCAACATTTGTTAACTAACGGGTCATTTTACTAAAGTCCCGTAGTTGCACTCCCCTCACTGTAGATATATTTTTGTCCATCTGATATAACCATAACTAGTAAGTCAATCTTTCATAGGTTGTTCATGGTCTTGGCTGGGTCAAAATACCATTTTACCCTCGAGAACACTTCTTGTTTCTTCAGTCCCACTGAACCTCTAAAGAACAATTGATTTGTGGTCCAACCAACAAATTAAGTCCCTCTCAGAATAGTGAGAGGGTGGGGCCCCTTTTCTCATTCCAAAGTCAATACTTAGGGGAACAACCTATCTACTACCACTAGAGATGGGTAGGAGTAAAGTCCGTCTTGCACCCTATGTCTCCAGCTATTTATCCGGTCTTACCCCTGAAATGGGAGGCTTATTGAGCCAGCGCTGTTGAGCTGCTCTCACCCATGAAGATCTAAGGATAATCCCGAATAAACAAGAGTTCATAATTAGCTCAGGATTGAGATCGAGTTACCTAGGTCATCAAATTTGAATTAGTCAGTTTTATACAGTAAACGGTGTTATAAAGAAAAAGTGACTAAGTCGTGGTCCAGTCTTATTCAAATTCATTGTATAGGATGCCTCCACTCACATATCTCTATATGAACGATTCAAGATCACATCGTTTGTACTAACTACAAAGTAGGCCGCATCTATATTGTCCCCAGAACAAGGCGCCCAACCTTATCCCTATACTATAGCCCATTTTAGGCTATATACTCGAACTTGATCCATATTTTACGTCATCACATAAAGTTCAAGTCTACATTAAATAGCCTCAGGACTTTAGTTTATTTGATTGAAGCTTACAATTTCAATGACAATTTTATCAAAAAACAAAACAGAATATGTTTATCAATTTACAAACTATGAGTTTTAGAACATAAAATCCTACAAACTCCCACTTGGACTAAAACTCCTAGTGGATTATCACATAGTTAAATTTAAGTGAGGAAAAGAAACATATGAGTACAATAAACATATGAATATAATAAACTAGGGCATATACCCCAAAAGTTCTCCCACTTGTCCTAGTTTACAAACTTCGTAGACCTACACTCGGTAGGTGACCTTCAAAAACTTTAGTCGTGAGGGCCTTTGTAAAAGGATCAACAATGTTTTGCTCAGAAGATATCTTGGTCACTACAACGTCTCCACGATGTACAATCTTCTGGATAAGATGGTATTTACACTCAGTATGCTTGTCGCACTTATGGCTTCTTGGTTCTCCTGAATTTGCAACTGCACCACTATTATCACAATATAGGGTGATAGGAAGATGTATATTTGGAACAACTTCCAAATCTGTCAAGAATTTTCTCAACCATACTACTTTCTTTGTTGCTTCACATGCAGCTATGTATTCAGCTTCCATTGTGGAATCTGCAATACAGTTTTTCTTCACACTTCTCCACACTACTACTACTCCATTCAGAATGAACACTGATCCCGATGTAGATTTTCTTGCATCTTTATCGGTTTGAAAATCAGAGTCAGTGTATCAAGTAAGGATCAAATCCTTAGTACCATACACGAGCATGTAGTTCCTCGTTCTCCTACGATACTTGAGGATATTTTTAACGGTAGTCCAATGATCATATTCAGGATTGGACTAATACCTACTGACTAACCCTACTGCATAGCATATGTCAGCTCTAGTACATAACATTATGTTAGGTTTTATGTCCTAAAACACGTGGTATGTAACCAATGGAGCTTATTCTGATAATTCAATAAAGGTGTTATTGAATAGATCTATTGCTTGAATAGAAATCCAATAAACCTAAAAGTCCTTTGACAATTGGATGAGTGCTTGAACTTTATGTGGAGACATAAAGGTGGATCAGGTTCGAGTAAATAGTCAAAATGATTTATAGTACATGGATAAGGTTGGGTACCTTATTCTACTGACACTATTGGATATGACCTGCTCTGTAGTTGTTACAAGGAGTTGTAAAGTGCTACAAACGAAGTGATCCTAATTTGTTCATGTTGGACATGAGGAGTGGGGGTGCGCTTGTGCAAAAGAGTTTGTACAAGATCCGACCACGAAATGAGTCACTCTTACTTTATAACACTATTTACTATTTAAGACTGACTATTTTAAAGCGATGACCTAGGTAACTTGACCTTAATCGTAAGTTAACTATGAACTCCTGTTTATCTGGGATTGCCCTTAGATTTGCATAGGTGAGGGTTGGCTCAATAGCGCTAGCTCATTATGATTGCCATTTCAGGGGTAAGACTAGATAGATAGCTGGGGATATAGGGTGTAAGAGGGAATTCACTCCTACCCGCTTTAGGGATAGTAGAGAGGTTGTTCCCTTAAGTGCTGATTCGGAGGCTTGAACAAGGGATCCCGCCCTTTCATTTGGAATGAGAGGGACTCGATTTTGTGATTGGATCACAAAAAAATTGTTCATTAGGGAATCAGTGGGGACTTAAGGAACAAGATGTAATTTCGGGGGTAAAATAGAGATTTTACCCAGCCGTTATTACGAATAACCTGTGAAGGGTTAACTTACTAATCATGGGTATATCGAGTGGTCATAATATATCTACAGTGAGGGGAGTTCAGCTATGGGCTTTAGTAGAATGGCCCATTAGTTAACGAATGGGGGTTAGATCGGTCTAATGAGTTTAGCCGATTAATCTCGGATCGTTGGAGTCCATGATCATCTGTAGGTCCATGAGGTCCCTTAGTAGCTTAGAAATGGATAGCTCTAGAGTAGCGTGATAAGTTAATTTGAAACATTCAAATTAGAATCAAAAGGAATTGGAGAAAATATATTTAAATATGATTTAAATATATGAAGATGAATGTGTATAAAAATTAATTTAATATTGGATATTAAATTAATTAGAATGATTTAAATTGTTTAAATCATTATTTATTAATTTTATTAAAAATTAATTTATAAAATTAATAAATATTGATTTTAGAAATAAAATATGATTTTAAAATCAAAATGAATTTTTGGAAATTGAAAATTACATAAAAACTTGAAAATGGGTTTTTCAAGTCATCTTCAACTTGCTTACAAAGAACTCACCTTCTCCTTTGGCTTACTCCAAGCATGAGCTGCATCCCATGCAGCACATCTCTTTGCATGATAGTCTGCAATATATTGAAGAGATTGGAGTGAAGAAAGACATGAGAACCGACTGAATTTTTACTGAAAAATTCGGATGAAGAAAGTGTTCTTCAATAGGTTATGTTCAGTGAGCTTTCTCCATATTCCCTTTGATTCCAGCTTATTTTGAGTCCCACAACTCAATCTAGAGTACTAAGTGTGAAAATTAAAATTAAAGAATTTGTGAGAAAATGCATACCACGCCTGTAATCATTGTGCTTCTATGAGTAACTATGTCACGTATAAACTTCATCGTATAGTATCCATATTCCGTTAGATCCATTATTCAATCTATACATAGAGCTTCAAAGCTAAGATCAAGAACTAGTTGTCTACTTGGAAGGTCATGTAGTCACTATTGTAAAAAGTCTACAAAGAAGGTTATATTTGCAGTATATATTAGAGAATTAAAAATAAATGAATCTTACCTAAAAGATGATGTCCCAAAGTATAAAGCTTATATTTACGCAAACTATAAAAAACATAAAGCAAACTTTTTTTATCTTGCTAGAGAAATGGGAAGGAGACAACTTTGCATTCCTACAACCACTAAAGAATCACACGGAGACTAAACAAAAACATATATAAACCAGATATTCATGAATAAAAATGAAATAAAAATAACATACACTGAATATTTACACATAAACCATGTATTCATGATCACTCGTTCCCCTACAAACCATATCCAACAATATGGAGAATATGTTTAAGAAGAATACATAAAAGCAACATTTTTTCCATACATGCATTTACACATCAAACAAACAAAACAAAAAAAAAAAGGATAGTTAGATCATTTCAACAAACAATGAGATCATTCTATTAATAATATAGAATTCTCAACAAATAGGACCACACTTCTCAATCTCAAAATAAGTTCATCAATGTCTAAACTTCACTTTAGTTCTCAAACCATCTAAAATCTTTCAAAAAGACAATTAAATAAAGTTTTGTCAATGAAAATCATGCTAAAGGTTGTTAAAAAAGTATCTAAATGACATTCTTACTCTCCAAACTATTAGCTTTTACGTGCTCTTTTGTCAATTGAAAATCATGCAACTGTTAGTACCATGTAGTTTTAATTGTGAACCCCACGCTCTTTAATGGTACTAGTCTAAGATCAAAGTTTTTGTCCAAGGATCCTCGTATCGATCTATTTATATACCATTCTGACACTTTAATATGTCATAAGTTTGTGGGGCATTTACAATATATCCTTCATGTTCTCATTTTAAAATCCTGAAATTATTTTTTTTAAATAGAAAATTTTCTCAAATAGGAAAAATGTCAAATTATTTATAAAAATAGTAAAAAAATACTGATAGATATTGATAGACTTCTATCAGTACGTATCATTGATAGACTTTTATGAGTTTATTTATATCATTTTATAGATATTGAGGAGTTATATGGCCTCTATCACTCTCTATCAAAGAAGATTAAAATTTTGCTATTTCTGTAAAGAAATTTCTTTATTTTCCTATTTTTGAAAATCTCCCTTTTAAATATTCTTTTGAGAAATATATATATATATATAATATATATATATATATATATATATATATATATTGATAAAGATCACATACTCTGTGTATTGAAATATATCTAAATAGAGAGAATGTATCATAACATATTTTCATTTTATTCTTTCTCTTCGATATTATCACGTAGGTGAAATTTTTCTCAATCAACTTTTATTAAATCAAGAAGATAAAACATCACATCACGTATCAAAAGTTAGACCTTATTGTATTTTAAGTCTGCAAATTCACAAATTAATTTTGGTCAAAACAAATACAGGTAAATATCACCAAAATCTCAACAAATCCGTATAACAAAAGTCCATAAAGAAATAAATAAATAAATTTGATTTAATGCGTTACATTGACTAGTGAATGATTCCAAACAATTTAAACATAAGATTATTTAATGTTTATCAGTATTTCTTTTTTTACTATTTATTAAAATAATTTGACATTTTTCTTATGGGTAAAAATTTATATTATAAAAAGTATATCAAGTAGTTACGAATTAACTATCAACTACTAAAAAACATAAATGTAAATCAAATTGAATTCACCGAAAAGTAAAAGGACATAAAATAAAATATATTTCTTAAAAGAATTAAAAGGTGTCCCTTATTTTTACAATATTCATATACCGAAAAGAATATAAACTTCAAATCGGTGTGTAGGGAGCGCAAAACTTTTGCCTATTTTTAGTGATTATTTTTAGCTTTTTCTTATAAAAAATTCACACGAAGAAAACAAAGAAAGTATTACCATGAACTTTCATCTATCACCATTAATATTTTCAGGATGAAATGATATAAGAAAAAAAAGAGTATTTAATTAAACCTATAGGATTGAAATAGTTGAAATCTTCAACCTTTTGATAGATGAAAAAAATCTATTGATATATAATATTACCACAAAAACTAACGAGCATATATAATGACTAAAAACTCAAATAAGAAACTCACAACCTTTAACTTTAAGGTTTCAGTTTATGCCAAAAGACAATAGACATATTTGGAAATAAGATGTATTGAGAATGATAGTGCTACAAATTGTAGATGATTGTGTTTAGTTCTACTAAGAATATTAGTTGTTTTAAAAGATGAAAATGGAATTAGTTTTTTGTATGAGATTACTACTCAAATTTTATAATATTTGCGATATTATTTAATAATTAACTTCAGTAAATAAATATAATGGAAATTAATTATATAAAACTAATTAATGTATAAAATATATATGTTCTAAGTAATATTAACTACGAATGTGTTAAAACAAATAATCAATTATAACTATTAAGGAACTTGGACAATTCATATTAATATTAAATTAAAACAGAAAATAAAAAGGTTTTAGGAACCTATCGCAAAAATTGTGAGATTGTTTGGGTATAGTTTTGAAGATAGTTTTATCTCTATTCTTTGTGAACATTTAGTATTAAAATATATGAATGACTCTTCAAGAAACTAAATAAATAAGTGACTTATCTTCAAAATAATTAAAGATCATTTGTCTAAAATATATCACTTGATTTTTAAATGTGCAATAATCTTATTCATAGTAACTCAAAAATAGTTCTCAAGGGCAAATAACGGTTTGAAAAATACAATATCAAAACAAGGTTTAGAAACAATAATTCACATTGAATTTCATGGCAACTTCATACTAACCTAAGTGATAGCACCATAAAAGCGTCATCTTTCTATCTTATAAATACCACAAACCTACGAATTAAGTTATATATAGAACGATTGAAGACCGATTATCATCTTCATTGAGATCATACTATCGATTCTTTTAATTAATTATTGCAAAAATTCATCTACTTTTATCTAGAGAAATCAAAACATGAAAAAGGGTTCCTAAAATTATCCTAATCAAAATAAGCCAAACGAGATCCAATCAACAAATAATTCTACAGTATTGATTTAAATAATAGATCTATTGAACCAACTAATACCATTGCATAAATCTAGATTTCTAATTTATGCGTGGTTAGGTTTTGTGTGGTTGACAATATTTGTTTAAACGTTCTCAGATGTTTGAGAAACTGTTCTACATTGTAGCTTTACGAAAAGAATGTTTTTGGAAATGCTGATTCTGCAATATTTTTTCCTTATCAATTTTTCCCTCTTTCTATGATATTCTTGTCCCCAACTCTTTTCCGCATTGTTTAATTCTCGAGAAGAGTCACAAATCAAAGAAATTTATAATATCGAACTAGTCCTATCATTACAAAGACATAGCAATATTAGTAGGTCCGGGTCAATCCGCAGGGAAGGGCAATTTGTGTCGTTAACCCAAATTCTTAATTAGAGTTGTAAATGAGGGTTTGGTTGTGTGAAACATAAAATGTAAGTGTAAATGTAATCTATGATAGGATCTATCTAATTTCTACAACAATAGTGAATCCTTTTGCAATTTCTATAAATGGAAATAAATAATTAAACAAACATTCATACTATGCATGCACAATTATAAAATCGATTGATTAATTATTCTCTATAAAGGTCGATAAACCAATTAAGTGCCTAATTATTAATTAACGTTGGAGAGCCAAACCCTAACTAAACCATATGTTTTAATTCTATTAGGTTGATAGCGACATATAGAATTTAATATCATATGAATGAAGATTAAACACAAATCTAACATACATTGAGATTTAAAGAAAGCATCAAATTAAAGAATATCAAATTTAATCAAGAAAATCTCAGAAATTGAACAAGGGACTCTACTCAAAGAAATTAGATAGAAATTACCTAAAAAATTCATAGACAAACTCGAGATAAAGAGATTGATCCATCGATTACAACCCGAAATAAAATGTAAAATCTATGCTAAGATGCTAAATTCTAAAGGAGAAGAATGAAATTGAAGCTCCACTTCGACCTCCATGAAATCAGTCCTCCTTTTGACCTAAATTGAAGAGAAATATATATATAGAAACCAGGCGTAGCATGCAATGTTGTTGAGAGCATTGCAATGCTCTTTGAGGAGCAATTTATGTGTATATCACAATACGAGGGGCCCTTTTTGAATCTACTCTATCATACTTCAAGTCTCAAGATGCCTCTTATGATGAGTTCAGGCCATTTTCGAGCTCAGAATCCCCTAGCTTTAGCCTTTGCCTATCCCTTGTTCCCATGGAGGAGAAGAGATACGACTTTTAGCCATCTTATGTTCATAGTTAATGCCTTTATTATTGGTCCATTGTTATTATTTGAAGGTCTCTTTGTATACCACAGTATTTTGACATTTTAGTTTCTGATCATTTTCTTTTAGGGACATAGAAGTGGCAAACTAAATGCCATTTAAATTCTTTTGTTTCACTACGCAATGATGATTTGACAAGTTTTCAGCCTAGAAAAGAGAGAAAATTGTACTTTTATTTTTTATTTTTTATTTTTTATATGGTCATTCCTCTCTTTAAAAACAATTTATTTAAATCCATATTCCAAAATAAAAACAACTTTCAATTTGAATTTAAGAAAAAGCCAATACACAAACACAAATAAACTCCATACATTGAAAGTATATTATAAACGTAATTATCAAAATTAAAAATTATAAAAAATTATCATACGAAACCTAAATAATAAACAACGATTACGATTACAATAAGAAAAATCTCCATCTAGACGAAAAGCTATTTTAAATTGGTAGTAGAATTATAATTTACATTGAGTTTCATGAAATCACTACAAGTTGGACAAAGATGAGGAATGGCAAGTGAAGCATGACAAGAGTCTTCGGTTCAAACAGCAAACTGGGTCTTGAACCATTCGTCGAAGTTCGCGTCTCCACAACCAATACCATGGCAAACAACATACATCATAAGCATGCATTTTGCACTTTATATATATGCATTTATCCTCATATCAACACATAAAACTAAGTAACCACTCACCGCAAGCAAGTTTTTCACTAAAATCACCTTGAGAATACCTTCCTGAGAATTCCTCCATATCAATGAAAATTCCTCAATTAATACTTGTTATATCAATAAATAATGTCAAAATAGCCAAAATACCATTATATAATGAAAATACCGCTTACCCTACTCCAATTTAGCCAAAATCCTAAAATTAACCTATTATGAAAAAAATTACTTATAATTTGACCACGTTATTGAACTAGTTACAGACATATTAGTCTATGATGAAACTTAAAGAGAAAGAAGTAAATATTATTTCTAAACCTAAAAAGTTTTTTAAGGGGTCAATGTCTGGAACTAGACCCACTGATAATAAAAACTTAAGGACAAAGAGTTTATTGTATTTTTCCTTTCTGTTTCTCAACACTGTATTGTATATATTTGTTCTCACTGGAGTTTTAGTCCAAGTGGAAGATTGTTGGGAATGTCCTAGAACTCGCAGTTCGTAAATTTTGTGTTAAACATTCTATTTATCAATAAAATATTATTGAGTATTTTAATCAATAAAATTGTTGATTTTGCACTCTATTATGAAAATCCAATAAACATATCCATGGCTATAGTATGAATACTTTAATTTTATGTAGTGACATAAACAAGATCAAGTTAATAATATATAGCCTAAATGGTGTATAAGTATATGGATGATATTGGGTATCTCATCCTAGTAACACTATTGGATGCGGCCCATTGTATAGAGGTAATACAAATAATGTGATCCAAAGATCATTCATGTAGAGACATGTAAGTGAGGGCATCCTATGCAATGAGTTTGCATATAGACTGGACCACGAAATAGTCACATTTCTTTATAACGATTGTTTACTATTAAAACTAACTATTTCATACTTTAGTAACCTAGAATAACTCGATCTTAATTCTAAGCTAGCTATGAATTCCTGTTTATTCGGGATTATACTTTGATTTATACGGGTGAGAGTAGTCCTACAGCACTGCTCAATAAGTCTTCCATTTTGGGGATAAGAATGGATGGATAACTGGGGATATAGCCCTACAAGATGGAATTCACTCCTATCAATTATAGGTTTAGTAGATAGGTTGTTTTCTTAAGTGCTGATTCCAGATCTTGAACAATCAGGGCCCCGCCTTCTCATGATGGATAAGGACATGATTCATAAGTAGTATTATGAATCGAATTGTTCATTACCGGGATAAAATGGTAACCCAACTGTAACTACGAACGACCTGTGAAGGATCGACTTACTGATTATAGTTTATATGGACATAAATATATCTACAGTGAGAAGAGTGCAACTATCGAACTATAGTGATGTGTCTTGATAGTTAACGAATAGTACTAGTTCGATTAAAGAGTTTTAACGAATTAATTACAAATCGTTGGAGCTCATGATCTGTAGGTTCATTAGGTCCCTCTACTAGCTCATTAAATTGGAAAACAAATTGAGTATTGATGTATGAAATTAGGGTTATGAATTTGAAATGTTCAAATTCAATTTTTAGGGTTTTCGATTGATTGTATATGATACCATTATAAACGTTTAATTTAATTGAAATTAAACGGAATTGGAAAATCAATTAATATTTAAATTATGATTTAAATATAAAATTGATTCATTGGCGATATTAATATTTTATTAATTTAATATTTAGATATTAAATTAATATTATTAAAAAGTAATTAAAATTAGTTTTATTTAAATTAATTTAAATAAAATGATTTTTTTAAATCATTTTAGGTTAATGGGTTTTTCCATTTTTGGGAAAAATCCACTAACATATTTATTGGAGAATCACCAACTTCGATATCAAGTTTTGATGATCTTCAAGCTGGAGCTACCCAACATGTAACTATATATATTTGCATGCTTTTTACCTATATATTGAAGATTCATGCATGAAGGTCAGCGAGATTACTGAAATATATTTTCTAAATTGATAACGTAAAAACCCTACTCCCGTTCTTCATCAATTCAACTTGTTCAAGTGCTTCCACCACACATTCCAACTTGAGCATAATAGAGAAGATTCAGTGGTAGTCCTCTCGGTGATTCAAGCTCTTCTTGGTGTTTTTCAACTAATTTCGTGGAGGAATCTTTAAAGATAATATGTGCTTCAAACCCTCTTTTGAATATCATATGTATAGCATGCTTAAAACTCAAATTAAATGTAGTTTAAGTGCTTATTTATTTTATAGTCTTCCGTTGCTTGATATTTCATTCCTTCAGATATTAAGGCATCATTTGTGACAACTATAAACACCACCAGAAGCTGTCTTAGAAAAATATAGAGACAATCAGCAAATCTCCGACACTTACAACTCTAAATTGGTTGTTTATAACCTTACAAGGAAATAAGACTAGTTAAGTAATTAACTCTAAAATATTAATTAAACACTAATTAATCTAAATTAACAAAAAAAAACTAAATAAAAACTAAAATATACTAATTATCCTAATTCTTCTCGTCATTCACCCTGACCTAAAAAAGGAAGTCATCCTCGAGCTTGAGGGAATAAAATGAAGCTTCCTTCTATCGGTTTTTTAGGAGAATTAGAAGAATTAGTATATTTTAAAACCTGCCTTAGAAAAAAGGTCCCTTATAGATAGATATAATGCAATTTTAATCTTTTATGCCAATCAATTTAATCATATTAAACCGATTTAAAAATATTAAACTAGGTTGCTAATCCCATAAGAACCTTTAAACTTAGGTCTATCTCAATCCAATTTTAAAACCCTTTTAAAACATGAGTTTACCTAAGTCTCTATGCAACTTTTCTTATTGATTTTAGTTCTAATTTGTATTATAACGCTTATAATAGAAACAACCAAAATCAACAACAACGCAAATCAAACACATGAAAGGCATTCATAACGCTTATAAACAGCCTAAGTGTCATGCTTCATACATTGTTCATTCATTGCTACTTTTTATATAACACTTATACAACACAACAACGAATCAAGCAAAACATACTTCCATTTACCCTTATATTATAACGCTTATAATATAAAGATGATGCATGAATATTCTTACTGAATGCATACATATAACTCTTATATTTCATGATGCATACACATACTTTCTTGTAATTTCATCAAGCAATATTATAACACTTATATTACATAAAGCATGAATAATTGCACAACCTAAGGTGGGTTTTAAATCTATATGTCATACACTATGCAATATAAACCACATACATCTCATGTATATTAATCAAAAGTTTATGAACCGAGAAAAATTGCCTCAAATCCTCAAAACTAAAGCTAACTATTACAAATGCCTAAATGATGAATGATGCACTCATAAGAAAAGGTAACCGCATAAACTTTGCTGACATAAGATTATTCCTATCTCTAGTGAACAATAGCTTACATTGCTTAATGCGACCAACCACTTACCCTCTCGGGCAGTTAGTTGTTGCTGACTTTACTCGTAGACAAGCATTGCATCCGCCTATAGATAGGCATTGCTACAGCTTCACACTTAGCAAATAAGGTTTACTCACATACTCACGCAACACACACCTCTTGGTGGTTTGTTACATGCTTCATATCCCTAATCCACATGACTAAGTATGCGATACTCTAGCAATCTCACTAAGTGATGCAATGAAAGTTAAAGATGCTAAGTAAAGAAGATGGAGATGGAATAGAAGGAAATAGAGAAATGCATTGAACACATAATGTATTAATTCCTTAATCATAAAATGTAATACAATACAATATAAGAAAAGAAGAGAAAATGAAATGATCGGCTGGAAGCAATGACTTGCTTCCAGCGGATGTGCGTCAAGGCTGCCGGTGGTGCCTGATGCTTAATTTTATGAAGTGAATTATGGATGATATGCGATGGTGAAATTCCGTTGTGCACTCAAATTTCCTCAGCGGAATCCAAGTGTAAATTCCACTGATTTTCCTGGTAAGTCCAGGGTCGAACTCAGGGACTTGTGAAAATAGATTGCGATGGTAATTTTTATGAAAACTTTGCGGTGACCGGTAACTCAATTAAATGTTGGTTTTTTGTTGATTGCGTTGATGAAAAATAACAAATGCGACAGATTTGAGAAAAGTCAGTTGTGTGATAGATACACTGAGTATGCGGATGAACGGGTTGAGAGGGTATTTAGCTAACGTTACTTAGGAATGCCTCGAACTATGAGATCATGCTACGACCATGCACAACAAGTCATTTTCCAATGCAAATGCGATGCTCCTAAGTCTTGGACTTGAATGCAAAAGTGTCCATAGAGCTTATTTCTAAGTCTCTACTCTTGTCCTATGCGATGATGCAAGATGCATAAAGGCAAGGTGACCGCACACAATCATATCCTATCTCTAGGATGCATGCGATGCATTAATAGCAAACAGTGCTTATTCCTAAGCTCCTATCTCTTGATTATGCGTTCTAATCTGACTCTCCCAAGCCTAGATTCTAACCTGGCCTTCCCAAGCCTAGATCCTGTCGTTAGACTACCCTCCCGAGTATCTCTAATGGACGAAGAAGCATACATAATACAAGATAATCGCACAGAATGAAGATTCCCTAGTTGTGCTAGCTAAATGCTTCTCAACCCATTCAACTGATTTAGCTACTCATGCATAAAAAATAGAGAATGAACAGATATAAAGAAGTAGATTTCATTTTGATAAATTTGTGGAATACAAAATAACAATGGAAGTTGAAGGTAGAGAGCCTGGTAGCAATTCCTTACTGACCGAGACTTTTACACTGTAAAGCTCTATTCAGTTCCAAAGATGTTCCTGCTTCCCAGGTGTCGACCCTTTCTCTATCCTTAAACCTTCCGGTGCTCTCCCAAGCTTACCAGAACGATCTATCGGCACAACCTTCTCTCTCACGTCTGCCATAAATGAAAGAAAAACTATGAACAAAGACGTGCGAACTGAAGTATGAAATTTCTAACTACTCAACGGTTAACCCCTTTTTTGAAGGTTGCCCTTGGTATTTATAGAACATCCAGGGTGAACGACGGCTTCTCTTTCATGATTGTACAGATGGGACGCTTTAATTCTCCTGACTGATGCGCCGAATATTTGTCACTGAAAAGCTAAATGTACTTGTGATCATTATCGGCTATCAATTTAATTCGGATTTGACTGCCATTAGTTTTCTGTCCCATCGCGATTAATTAGCCTTTCACCTAGATGCGCCCACCATGTTGCGCTGACCAAGTTGCGACGATCCTCTTCTGGCGAATATTTGCGAACATGATCACTGCAAAGCCTTCCGATGATGTTACGCTCAACCAATGATTTCCTATGATGGCAATTTTCGCCTTGCGTTATCGCATATTCTGCACAAAAAATACAAAAAACAACCGTTCTAATGCGATGAACACATGCGACCGTAATATTATGAAATTGATGCTTAATGGACGCAATTTAACATGGTTTATCAATGCAAGCTAACATTGTTTAAGAACTTAGCACTATGATAACGTGCATTTCTACTCGTTATCAATGCCATGGATGGGCGGCGGAGCTGACTCTCTCGAGATCTAGCTCCAGTCGAAGGCTTCAGTCGTCACTCGGAATGGATGAAGGAGATGAAGAACTCTCAAGCTTTCTCCTCACGCATTTGTTTGGATCACAGGGAAAACCCTGGATCCGCCCTAAGGCAAACCTCAGGCGAAATCTCTGGACAATTTGAAATTCTACTCATCGGCTTCTTTAATAGAGCTTGGATCGCCGACAACATTAATGGACTGCTCTGATTCTGACATTCGCGATGCGTTAGTCCTTTTCTAAATCTCTGCTACTAACGGCGTGGTAGGTGAAATGTCAACATCAGTTTTTGATTTTCTCGAGATGTACGTTGATGCGTTCATTCCACCAACCTTGTGTTGATCCCTCTATTATGCGTTATCGTGTTGCCGCAATCATGCAGTGACCGCATTCGCTTAATACCGCAACTTCTACACGATCACCGCAATCGCTTGACGAGCGCAACTTTCATGCAATGGACGCATGTTGTTGATTACCGCAACACCCATGCGTTAATCGACGCTTCGCCTTTGCGATGAACAGTTTCTCCGCATGCGGTCGTCTATGAGGTAGTCCGGCTTCCGCGTTTGCATCCACTTTCTGTGTTAGCTACAAAAATAGACAATTGAACACATAATAACGCGTAATAATCGGTTAGCTGAGATTCTCAATGCTGGTCGCCGCAAGCTCATTTTCTCTTTAGACTTTTATGATCCGTAAATATATGACACCGCTCACCAAACAGGTAATGTCTCCACAACATTAGAGCTAACACAACTGCCGCTAACTCCAAATCATGTGTAGGGTAGTTACATTCATGCTTCTTTAACTGTCGAGAAGCATAAGCTACTACCTTTCTCTTTTGCATCAACACACATCCTAACCCTTGTCAGGATGCATCATAATAAACCTCAACTCTTTACCTAGTGTAGGTAGAGTTAATACTGGTGCTGACACTAACCTTTATTTCAGTACTTGAAAACTATGCTCGCATTATGGCAACCACTCAAACTTCGCATCCTTTCTAGTCAGGTTTGTCAATGGTAGAGCTATCTTAGAAAAACCCTCTACGAATCTCCTATAATAACCTGCTAAACCCAAAAAACTACACACTTCGGTTACATTCAGGGGTCGTTCCCAATTAACTATTCCTTCTATCTTTTGGGAATCAATGCTAACTCCATCAGCTGAAACTATATGCCCAAGAAATACGACTTGATTTAACCAAAAATCACACTTACTAAATTTGGCATATAACTTCTTTTCCCTTAGAATC
Organism: Benincasa hispida; assembly: GCF_009727055.1. Taxonomy (NCBI): domain Eukaryota; kingdom Viridiplantae; phylum Streptophyta; class Magnoliopsida; order Cucurbitales; family Cucurbitaceae; genus Benincasa; species Benincasa hispida. Next base: position 124,739 of record NW_024064953.1, on the reverse strand, counting down.
TGTAACACCATCCTTAGGTGTTCTTTGTTCTTTGTGCTTCTCTACACTACTAGAATACACTAGTATATCATCTATGAAAACTATCACAAACTGATCCAGATAATGATGAAATATCCTATTCATCAAGTCCATAAATACCATAGGAGCATTTTTCAAACCAAACGACATTACTAGGAACTCAAAATGTCCATATCTAGTTCTGAATGCAGTCTTTGGAACATCTGTGCCTTTCACCTTCAACTAGTGATAGCCTGATCTCAAATCTATCTTAGAGAATACCGTGGCCCCCTCCAACTGCTCGAAAAGATCATCTATACGAGGTAATAGGTACTTATTCTTAATGGTCACCTTATTCAACTGTCTATGGTCTATGCATAATCTAAGAGTACCATTTTTCTTCTTAACAAATAAGACTGGCACTCCCCAAGGTGACACACTGGGTCTAATGTACCTCTTATCTATAAGTTCCTATAACTAAACTTTTAGTTCCTTCAATTCGGTTGGTGCCTAGAATATAGGTGTTGTACCCAGAGTTAACTCAATAGTGAACTCTATTTCCTTGTCAGGTGGTAAGCCTGGTAACTCTTCAGGAAATACATCTAAGAATTTTTGTACCACAGGTACATCCTCAGGTTTCAGTTTCTTATCCTGTGAAACTGTTACATAGGCTAAATAGGTTTCACATCCCTTACTCAACAATTTCCTAGCCTATACTGTTGATATTAAACTCCCTGGAAGTATTCTTTTACTTCCCACCAGGGTTATTTCTTTTTCACCTGGTTTCCTAAACACTATTTTTCTTTTAAAACAATCCATAGTGGCATAGTGTTTAGAAAATCCATACCTAAGATAACACCAAACTCTAATAATTCTAATGGAATCAAGTCAACCCAAAAACTCTGATTTCTAAGAATTACTTCACAATTCCTATAATACTCGTACAAATAGAGTATCTCCTACAGGCGTAGAGATAAACAAATCATCATTCATACGCTCAAGCACTCTATCTATATGTAATGCACACATGCTAGATATGAATGAGTGCATAGCACCAGGATCGAATAATGCATAAGCAGATTGATTACATAAAGTTATTGTACCAGTTATGACATCTAGAACCTCTTCCGCTTCTTGGTGTGTCATAGCATACACTCTACCCTACTGCTTCTGTTGTTGCTGTTAGGGTCATCCAGCTACCTATTTCTGCTTAGCTACACCAGATCCTTCTCTTCTAGTTCTAGTTGCTCTAGGTTGGTTTACAGTCTGTGTAACTCTTCTTTGCTCACTCTGTACTCCATGACCTAGCTAAGGACAATCTCTCTTGAAATGCCCCACTTGTCTGCACTAGAAACACACATTCCTATTACCATAACAAACTTCTGTATGAGGCCTACCACAGTTTACACAAAGTGGTTTCCTCCTTGTACTAGCTACTGACTCGTTAGCATGACCTGCTACTAATCTACCACTCTGTCTAGCTGTAGGTCTTGACTTCTTTCGACCCGATCTTTGTTGGCTTATGCCTCCAAAACTCCTTATACCCAACTGTCCAGAGAGCGGGGGTCTAAATCTCTTACTTCTCATTTCTCCAGGTAT
>NW_024064953.1:117410-118805 GCF_009727055.1 Benincasa hispida | reverse complement strand
TGGCATGGGTGCTGGCTGAGGCTGCTTGACGCATGGCATGGGCGCTGGCCGAGGCTGCTCGACGCATGGGCTGCCTTTCCATGCATGCCTCGCCTACTCGTGTGCCTTCTAACGCATCATCACCATTTTCCTTCTTCAGCGACATGCCCTCACCAATAACCCTTCCAACGAATCAACAGCACCCACACAAAATTCTATACTTAGCCAAATTTCCAATTTTTTCCCAAAAGATAAACTTCCAGATTTCCTCTTTTCTTCAAATCTCCACTTTTTCCTCTACCATTCCACACTAGTTTCCATATCAACCTACTCATCACACTAGTCTTAGTAGGGAACATACTTAAGTAGAGAAATTAGGATTCGGGGTTCACAGTCCCTCCCCACATTGAACGCAACTCATTGCGGCCACGTGCGTCAATGCATTAACTTGCACTGATCCTTGAGAGAGATTTCTCTTTGATTAGCCACTGTCTGAAGGAGAGAGGTCATCGTCGTCATTTGATCTACCAGTGTGCTCATTGTATTAGTTGACACATCGACACTTTCTACTCTTTCTTGCTCTAGACCACTTTCCTCAAACTCGGTATCAATCCACTCATCAGAATGTCACGAGATGCGATCTAATATGCTCTTGGCTTCCGTATATGATCTGTCCATTAATCCTTCTACTGTGGAGGCATCGACAACTGCTTGCGTTGATTGATCTAAGCCATTGTAAAACGTCTCCATCAGAATGCTATCGGGAACTTCGATATGCGGACAACTCTTCACTAATTGTTTGAAACGCACCCAGGCGGTGCTCAAAGTTTCATACCCCTGTTGCTAAAAATTCAACACATCCCTCCGTCTCCTTGTGTTGACGGCTGGAAGAAAGAATTTGTTCATGAACCTGTCAACCAACTGTTCTCATGCGTTAATCTCATCTGGCTCTAACGACTGAGCCCACCTCTTTCCTTCGTCCCATAGTGTGTACGGGAAAACATATAACCTCAGTCTTTCTTGAGTCACACAAGGCATGGAGAATGCGCTGCACATGTCTACAAAATTCGTCAAATGCGCATGTGGGTCTTGTCCTTGTAATCCTCCAAATTGACCCACATTCTGAATCATTTGCAGCATAATTGGTCTGATTTCAAAGCTTACATTCTCCTCAGCCGCTGGTCTTGAGATTCCTAGTGAGAAGTTGTAAAAATCTGGCGCCGCATAGTCTCTCATTGGAACATTGCAGTCAGTAGCAAGAAATATGGAATCTTGCGCTGGCCAATTTTCCCTTTGATTCCCTGCGGGTACCTCATTATTGTTAGCCATGCATCTTCACCGTTTAATTCGGCCCTAGTGTGCTTTTACGCGAATAATACACTTGGTCTCTGGGTCCGCTTAGAATTTCTAGATCAC
>NW_024064953.1:112491-116344 GCF_009727055.1 Benincasa hispida | reverse complement strand
TTCCATCTCTGGAAGTACTTCTTGCTTTAGTTAGCACATTCTTCTAATCTTCTCTCGATAGATCAGAATGGCATCTTCACTTCTGCTCTCACAGGTGAATATGTCGTCTAGCATGCTTTAGCTAAATATCTTTATTTTTTTAGCACAGATTAAGTTAGTTGTTTAATTCATATTAATCACCGAGGGATTAAGAAAACATCATGGCGAAAATGATTTATGGAGGAACAAAAGTAGACAGAAAAGTGAAAATGGAAATGATCAAAACATTCAATAATACTATTTAGCGTTTGATACATGGTTGTGAATGAAGAGATTAAAAAGATGAAATACAATTGATGAATGAGAGTTAGAAACAAATACAAATAAGCGCCAATGTCTTGGCACAGATCTAGAATGGAGAATCGCTTGCCGGCATCAATGGAGTGAATGGAAGGATGAGCTTCCCTCTCAGGCTTGCTTAACCGGTAGAAGGAATCTAAGTATAGAGCTTATGGGCGGGGATTTGGCCGAATTGCACTGAGACTCACCTCTCAGCCTTGTCTCTTCTCTTCCCGGATTTCCTCCGATCAGCACTTAGATCAGCTCTCTCTCAATAGCCTCGTATCAATTATCCCCCGTATCAAGTATATCTTCAGTGAATTCTATGAGTGTATTTATAGGCTGAAGGCTCTGACTCTCTAACTTGTGGTCCCCACTTTATTGTTATGAAAAGTCCAAAAATGGTGGAATAAATATTCCTTCTGTTATGCAATCAGTCTGTCGAATATGCACCACGATTAGTTGTACACGTGTCACAATCCTCCGTGTTTACATTGCTCATTTGCATCTTTCAATCGTGTGTCTGCATGCGGTGTTGTTTTTATTATTGCATGCGGTTAAAGTTCAGCTCTGGATTGACTGTCGTATTGTGTCGTCATTGCGTTGATCATCTCTTCAGTATTGATTTGACGGGCGCAATGCGATGGAGATACGTTGTTCAGTTTCTCTCTGAGCCTTGATTACAAGCGGTGACTTAGTTTCCTGCAAAACAGACATGAAATATCCTTTTCTACCATCTTAATGGTGTTAGTGGGTGTATTGATGACACTTTATAATTATTGTATTTCTTAACCAATTTCCATACATTTTCTACAAGTTATCAACCATAGGTAACATGACCTTAATCCTGAGTGAGTTAGGAACTCTTGCCTTTGAGGGCGATCTTTTGATTTGCATGGGTGCGAGTGGCCAATCGCCGACTCAAACCTACCACTTTGGGGATTTGTCTGATTGGGGAGCTAGGAACTCAGCTACACAAGATGTAATTCACTTCTTCCCCGAAGTAGGGGTAAGTAGATAGATTGCTCCCTTAACAGCTGATTCCGTGGCTTGAACGATGTTATGCCACACACCTTCTCAAGGCCCGAGAGGTGTCCACTCGTAGTAAGACTATGATGTATTGTTCATTAGAAGGACCAGTGGTACTTAAGGAGTTAGATGTAACTAAAGGGGCAAAATGGTAAATTGGCCCAGCTGTACTTATGAGAAACTGTGAATGGTTATCGTAGTCTTGGCTGGTTATATCTGATGGACACAAAAATATATCTATAGTGAAAAAAGTACAGCTATCGGTCTTTAGTGGAATGTCCGGCAGTTAACAGATGGTGGATCTCGTGGCTAAAGAGTTTAGTAAGCTATTCACTTACCGTTGGAGCATCAAGCTACAGGTTCATAAGGTCCCCTTGGTAGCTCAATGGATTCAAGTTGAGAATCAGTTTTTGGGTCAGTTTGAAGTGTTCAAATTGATGAAAGGGAGTTTGATTATATATGATATGATTAAACTGTTTAATTATATATGATATAGTTGACATGATGTATGAGATACATTACTTAGAGGAAAATGATATAAATATGATTTATATCATGTAAAGGAGAAAAGGACTATTGTTTCAAATTATAGGTTATAAATATAATATGATAAGTTAGTTATTATATTTATTTATAATTAAAACAATCAGGGGATAATTGTTGGTTATTGCTCCATAACCATGCATGAAATTGGGAGGCTGTATTTAGTTTTCATAACCAAAGAATAAAATGAAAAATGTTTTCATTTTATAAAGGATCGTAGAATCACTTCATTTGAGTACATTGCCTCTTGTTTAGCTCACGAGAGACTACACGACAGCTTCAAGTGTTTGTCTAAACGATCATGTAAACGCGCCATTATCTAAATGATCGAGTAGCTTTTTATAAGCGATCGCATGGCAAGTGAGCTTCACTAAACAATCGTTACTAACTGATCAAGCACAAGTCTATACGATAGACACTATACTCTCCCACTTTCTTTTTTGTTGAGTTTGATTGTTATTTCCTCTTTCCCTCTATCGAATCCAACAGAGCCCACACCTCCTAGATTATCACTCTGAGAATACCAAGGTTACTGAGTGGTGGTTTCCTAGTTGTTACTTGTTCGTGTAGAAGGTTGTTCGTGATTGGCCAGACAATCCTCTAGACAATTGGGTTGGTGTTCGTAACGACAATGAGAGGTGCTGGTTCAAGACTCCACGAGAGCGAGAGAAAGTTAGAAGAAACATTCTTCAAAGGTATGTCTCTCATTCCCTTTGTACTTATTTATGTAAGCATGTCGTAATTTGATCTAAAGTTCATAACTAGTTCATATGTTTGTGAATGCTTGTAATTCTATCACAATGAATTTGGAATGATCTTGCTTCCGCTCATAGGTTCCCTTTGATAAGAGCTCCTTCAGTGGAGACATATGGGTGGATTATGTTTAAGTGATAACCTAAATGGTCTGTAGTAGATGGATAAGGTTGGGTACCTTATCTTGGTGACACTACAAGTACGGCCCGCATTTGAGATATACAATTGTTGTAAGTGCTACAAATGATCGAATCCTATCATTCACGGTATTAGACATGCAAAGCGGCGGATATTTTATATAAAGGAAGTTTGATAAGACCAAACCACGATAATTTAGTCTCATTTATATAACGTCGTTCATAATAAAAAACTTTTACATTTCACCAAGATGACCATAGGTAATATGACTGAATCCTGATTGAGTTATGAACTCCTGCCTATTGAATGCAGTCCTTTGTGTATGGGGAGAGTGGCCAGATTGCTATTGAAAAAGGCTACACATTTTGGGGATTCATCTGATTTGGAGAGCTAAGGATACACAACAAAACACATAAGATGAAATTCACTCCTTCCTCGAGCTGTAGGGGTAAGTTAATAAATTTAAAATTGCTCCCTTAAAGGCAATTTCGGGCCTTGTATATAATGTAATTAGCTGGTGGATCAACTTATTATTGCACCCTCTCCTGGCCCTGAGGGGTTTAGTTGCAATAGTGAACTATGATCTATTATTAATAGAGGGATCAGTGTACTTAAGAGTTTAGATATAACTACAAAGGGCAAAACCGGTAAATTTGGCCAACATTCTGTACTTATCGAGCAACTTGTGTGAAGGGTCATGCATACTGTTTGATTAGTTGATATCTATTGAACACATAATATATTTGTAGTGTCGGAAAAGTGCAGCTGTCGGTCTTTAGTTGGAGTGTCCGACAGTTAACCGGATTTGGTGAATAATATATTATTGTAGAAGAGTTTAATAATTATTCATGTATAGTTGGAGCTTCAAAGCTAAAGGTCATGAAATCCCTGCTGTAGCTCAAAAAAAAAAATGAAAATTTTAGCTGAGAATTCAAGTTTTTTAGATAATTTTTTGAATTGTTCAAATTAAATAGAGGAATTTAATTATATGATGATATAATTAAATTATTTTTATTATATGTTATATCATTGCAATAACTTGTATTGATACATTTAAGTTTAATGGGAGGAA
>NW_024064953.1:100350-112466 GCF_009727055.1 Benincasa hispida | reverse complement strand
CTCATTATATAACGTCGTTCATAATAAAAAACTTTTACATTTCACCAAGATGACCATAGGTAATATGACCTGAATCCTGATTGAGTTATGAACTCCTGCCTTGAATGCAGTCCTTTGTGTAGGGGAGAGTGGGCCAGATTTGCTGATTGAACTAAGGCTACAACATTTTTGGGGATTCATCTGATTTTGGAGAGCTAGGGTAACACAAACCATAGATGAAATTCACTCCTTCCTCGAGCATGGAGGGAGTAGTAAGTAAATAAATTGCTCCCCTTAAAGGCAATTTCGGCCTTGTTTAAGTACATCTATATGTGCGTCAATTTTTTGTCACACCCTCTCCTGGCCTGAGGGGTCTTATGTCAATAGTAGGAACTATGATCTATTATTAAATAGAGGGATCAGTGTACTTAAAGAGTTTTGATATAACTAGCAAAGGGCAAAACGTAATTTGGCCAATATTTGTTGACCTTTACGAGCAAACTTGTGTGAAGGGTCATGCATACTGTTTGATTAGTTGTATATCTATTGAACACCATAAATATATTTGTAGTGCGAAAGTGCAGCTGTCGGTCTTTAGTGGAGTGTCCGACAGTTAACCCGGCATTGGTGAATAATATAATTATTTGATAGAGTTTAATAATTATTCATGTATTTAGTTGGAGCTTCAAAGCTAAAGGTCCATGAAATCTCCTTGTAGCTCAAAAAAAACTGAAAGAATTTTTAGACTGAGAATCAGTTTTTTTAGAATAATTTGAATTGTTCAAATTAATAGAGGAATTTAATTATATATGAATAATTAATTATTTTTATTATATGTTTATAATCATTGCAATAATGTATTGATACATTTTTAAAGATTTAATGGGAGGAAATAAATATCTTGAATGGAGATTCAAATATATTTCTTATGAATGGGATTTTCATATTGTTAAACTTGATATAAATAGATTTATATTAAATATCAAAAAATAAAGAAAAGAATTATAGTTTATATTGTATGTGATACATTATTACAAACTATGTTATATTGATATAACAATTAATTTATATAAATATATTATGATAAGTTGGTTATCATATTTATTTATATTATATAATTATTATTTAAATAATAAGGAAGGGAGTTATAACTGTTTTCTCTATCTTTTCTCTCCACTCACATTAGTGGGGGCAGTTATTCAATTTGGCAATGGGAGAATAAAAGAAAAACAATTTTTCTTCTTCTTCTACGTTGAACTTGGAAAAACAATTTTGAGAGAGATTTTTACAAATATGTTCTGTGAGTTTTCCTAGTGTAAAACGCTTTCTCAATCTTCTTTCTCCTCCACTTTAATCATCCCCTTTAAACCAAAATAGCCAGAGCCCACCACTCCTAGGTTTTCACCTTGGGAATACCAAGGTTTCACTAGTAGTGTCCGGGTTTTGGTTCGAGATTAATTTTTGAAGAAGGTCTTCAAAAAGGTTCGTGATTGTTCGAGGAAAGTTCATGAAGAAAAGATTCTTCAAAGGTAATATTTCCTGATCTCTTTTCTTGTAAAAGCTTGCTGGAATTTAATTTTAAATGCATATCTATTTCTATATTTACTGTAAATTTTGTATTCACCGCTTCCGCTCAAGGTTCTCCTCATATGAGTTCCTTCAGTCTAGTGGCGCCACAATGCCCATTGATCGACTATACGATACATCACACACAGTGCCAATTCCACAAGCTGTCAAATGGCAATGCGTGCAACACATCACACACAGACGGCATCATGCGCACAACATCAACAGACATGCATTCGCAAGTGAGGACGTGCATTATCAGGCAGCACATCGCCGGGGTGCTTGCGCGGTTCCACGACGCTACTTCGATTTTTATATATACTCCCTCTTCCAAATTCGGGTTTTTTAGGGCAGACATTCATGGAGGTTGAGAGTTATCTTCTTCTTCCCTATGCTTTTCTTTACTTTTTGTGTATAGGATTTTATATTTTTGGTTGTAATCATCGATTGACTTTTTTTATATCTTCTTCCCCCTGTTTTTCTTCATTTCTTCCTCTTGTCTATGCATCGTCGTTGTAAGTGAGTTTTCTAGTTCGTGGGAGCAAAGAACCTATGTAATTTTTGTGTGATTTCTTGACTAAACTAAAAGCATTGATTTATGTTCATTTAATCTTGTTTAGTTTAGATGTATGTTTTATGTATGGATTGAATCCCGTACCATAAATATATGTCTTAGCTAGGATTTGGCTTGCATGTTTCTCTAATGTTCATCTAGCTAAAATCACAAGTAGCAAAGGTTGAACCATTGTATGCTAGGAATGTAGGCTACCCATAGGCCTTGAAAGGCATGCTAAACCTAGGTTCAAAGATAACTTAGTTAATTAATTGAGTAATCCTAATTGGTTAATCACATAATGAAATTGGCTTAGAACTTAATGCAAGTGTTTTGATTCTATAGGGACGATTTTGAACCTAATAGGACTAAAGTATTTAATTTTTGAAAATCTCCTGTTAATATTATTTGATAATGAAATTTCAAATTGAACTAAAACTCTTCCATCTAAAAAATAAATAAATAAACGAGATGGTGTTGAAAATTATCTCCGAATAATACTCAAACAAAATTATACATCAGTTTTCGTTTGAGCAATCTATAATAATAATAATAATATCTCTCACATTGTGTTTATGTATTATAAACAATAAATGAGATAATAAGATTACTCATTACACTTGGAAAAAAAAAAATAGCACCGCTCGATTTTGAACATTGCTAGTTTTGGAATAATTCACTAGTCAATGACGCATTAATCAAATTTATTTATTTATTCTTTATGGCTTTTGTTTATAGGATTTATTGAGATTTTGGTGATATTTACCTGTATTTGTTTTACAAAATTAAACTTATGAATTTGCAGAATTTAAACATACATTAAGGTCTAACTTTTGATAATGTGAGATGTCTTTCTGATTCAAAAAGTTAATAGAAAAATTTCACCAAAAGCTTGATTGAATATATATTCACCTACGATAATATGGAGATGAAAATTAAAAGAAAACTCATTGATTTTATCGTCCTTACTCTATTTTGATCAAGTATTATTGCAAATACACGTGATCTATATCATAAGATATATATATATTATATTAAAATGAGGAGGTGAGTAGAAAGGAAATTTTCAGAGAGAATGAGAAGAAATGTAAAGGCAAAGTAGCAGAATTGTGTGTAATGCTCTTTTATGATAAGTAGACAACCGATAGATGTGAGTATATTATCTCTCAATATCTATAAATATAGAATAAACTCATAAAAGTCTATCAAGTTGATATCAACGTTGATAGACTTCTAATCAACAGTATCATTATCTATCAATGTTTTTTTTCTTTTCTATAAAATAGTTTGCCATTTTTTTTTATCCGTGAAAACAATTTTTTAAAAGTTATAATTTCAAGATTTTAAAATGAGAACAAGAATGAGTATTGTAAATGCCCCACAAGCTTATGACATATTAGACTGTCATAATGGTAAATAATAGATCGATATGAGGATCCTAGACAAAAAACTTTGATACTTAGACTTAGTGCCATTAAAAGAGCATAGGGTTTACTATGAAAACTACTTGGTAGTAACAAAGGTGATAATCGATTTGGTTTCTTGGTTTTGAGACCAATCAAAATTTAAATAAACCGATTAGTTTTTATGAAATGAAAAACCAAATCGATTTTCAATAAAGGACAAAACCAATGGTTTTTTGATTGGATATGTTCTACATGTTTAATTTTTGTTTTAAACTCAGATTGATCATTTTACTACTTCGTTTTCTTTATCAATCTTGGTATTTTTTTTTATTGTATATTTTTTATCTCAAATTAATATTTTATCTATTTCTTTTTGACATATTAAAAATTAGGTATTATTGTTTTTTTTAACGGGTATGATTATATGAATATTTTCTAATGTAATAACATCATGCATCCTAAAACAGTAAAATAATATATAATTTCGTTCAACTCCCAACGAAATGAAATACTAATAATATATATTGTCCATCAAAATTTAAGTATTTATATATATACAATCAACTCGAATTGATTTTCATTGGTTTTTCAATAAAAAACCGAATCAATTCAATAATTTTTTGTTTTCTTTAAATACAAACTAATATGTCAGATAATACACTAAAACACCAACCAATAAAATAGATTGGTGTGGATTGGTTCAGTTTGTTGGGATTTTGGTTGTTTGTTACACTCCTAGAATGGATATAAAATCATATTTGGTAATATGTCATTCTCATGAAATTGTTTAGATTTTATTGGTTATGCAATTTTCTTATTTTGTATTGACTATATTATGGCCTATATGGATGAATTAGGGTAATAGTTCCCAAATGTTATTCCCTATATTTGCATCGTTTCTCTATATCATAGTGGGAGTTGTAATCTTTAGAGAAGCTTTGTTGATGGTCGTTTGTGCAAATAAAACTATACAATTCTATCCAAAATTGTCATGAAAGAAATCATTTCCTTTGATTTTCTCTTTGTGAGATTTTTTAACCTAACTTAGATGGCTAAACAGAACGCAAACAATCAGCAAAATAATCAAAAGTAATAAAGAACGAACACCAAGATATATAGTGGTTCGACCAGTTTAGTCTACATCTACTTTGAGAACCAACTTGAATCAATTTTATTACGAGCAATGAGGAATTTACAATTATAGATAATCAACAATAATCACCAATCTGTAATTTGATACCCACTGATACCGAGACATCGGCACACGACGTCATCTCTGAACCTGAGAACAACCCACTGAAAAACAACAAAAATCAACCCGCCTCTGACCGGCGAAACACGCGCAGACCTGCACGTTTCTCTCAATCACTGACAATCGAGGAACCCACGTTGAATGATACCCACTGGAAGCAACGCGCTTGCCCAGACCGGACCGGACATCTGCGCAGACACCATGCCATCGGACACCAACCTAACGTCGACTCGCTATCGAACTCACCGGACGGGAAAGAGATATCTATCGTCCACTGGTCTGCAAACTTACAACACCCGATGGTTGCTTCTACTTCAATTTCGTGCATTGGCTGTGTTGTTCTATCCGGCTGTCGCTCTCCAATCTTTGATCAAAACGACTGCTTCTATCTTTTCTTCTCAAGGTTAGATGTTTCAGCCCTAAGAGAAAGATGGGTTTAATTACAAAAATGTCATTTGCTCATAATTACCAGAATGCCATTGGGCCTTTAAATTCACCAAAAATCCAATAAAACCCACTTAAATACCTTATTATTTTCTACAAATCTCCCTCATAAAAAGAATATTTAAGTGCCAAGCTGATTCTCCAATCTTCCTATCATCCAGATTTAATATTCAGCCCATCTAATAGGTATTTAAACCTACGGGCTAGAAGAACCTTGGTTAACATATTTGACAAATTCTCAATTGTATGAACCTTGACAAGTTCAATATCTTTCTGGGCCACAACTTCTCTGATAAAATGAAATTTGACATCAATATGCTTAGATCGTTTGTGATGAGATGGATTCTTCGCAAGATGAATAGCATTCTAGCTATCACAATAGATGATAGGAATGAACTCCTGCAACAACAACTCACCAACTATCCTTTTCAACCACACTGCCTCTTTCACAGCTTCACCGGGTGAAATATACTCTGACTCTATATAGACAAAGCAACAACTGACTGTAGAGCAACCGTCTATCTGACCACATTACCAAACATACGAAAAATGTGACCTAATAAAGACCTTCTTTTGTCAAGGTCTGCAGTGTAATCTACACCTATGAAACCTTCCAATAGTGCTGATTTATCACAATCCCTGTTAAAACACAATGATATAATAACACTACCTTTCAAATATCGAAGCACCCATTTAACTACATTTCAATGCTCCTTCCTAGGATTTGACATAGACCTACTTATCATACTCATAGCATATCGCAAGTCGGGCTTAGTACAATTCATCAAATACATAATACTTCAAACAACATTACAATATGGAATATTAGACATCTCTAACCTTTCTTGTTCAGTAATAGGACACTGAGACGAAGAAAGCCTAAAATGATATGCTAAGGGTGTCGAAACTGCCTTACAACCAGACATATTATACTTCTCAAGCAATTTATGCACATAACTCTCCTGCGAAATGGTTAACAAACTTTTCTTCCTATCTCTTTTCACATCCATGCCTAAGATCCTTTTCAGCTCACCTAAATCTTTCATCTCAAATTCACTACTCAACCATTTCTTGAGATCACAAATTTTAGAATAATCCTTAGAAACCAGGATCATATTATCTACATACAGAAGTAGATAAATATATGTACCTTTCTGAGATAGTTTCCAGTACACGCAGGCATCATATGAGCTCCAATTCGGCGGAGGAACTTTGGGAGACGTTTGGTAATTTGGCGTGAAACCCCTGCTTCAGAATAAAGGTGTGAAACCTAATATACCATTGTCTCGAAGATTGCTTCAGTCCATAGATGGATTTTTGAAGACGATAAACCATGTCTTCCTTTCCTTTCACCTCATAGCCCTTAGGTTGAGCCATGTAAATCACTTCCTCCAATTCTCCATGAAGGAAAGCTATGGTGACATCCATCTGTTCAACAAACATATCAAAGTGAACAACAATAGATAAAATTAACCAAATGGATGAATGCTTCACCACCGGAGAGAAAATATCATGAAAGTCAACTCCCTCCTTTTGAGTTTAGTCCTTGGCTACCAGTCTAGCCTTATACCTTGGCTGGTACAAGATTTTATAAATCCACTTCGACTGAATGAGTTTCTGATTAGGAAGCCTTGGAACCAATGACCATATCTAATTCTTCTGCAATTAGAACAACTCCGCTTCCATAGCATCCTTCCATTGTTCCTTCGAATCAAATACAATTGCCTCCTCAAAAGGAAGAGGCTCTGCTTCAATAATGTCAACTGAACAAGTAAGAGCATAAGCAACTAAATCAGCATAACTATACCTCGTAGGAGCCTGCCTCACCCGCTGAGGACTGTCACGTATAAGCTAATAATTCTGTAGTTAACTGCTACTTGAACTTTCTTCACCGAAATCTCCCTCATCAATCAAAGTCATCTACAGTTGAGGTTATCTACCATGAGAAATGAACGACTGAACTAACTGATGATTGCACTAACTGTGATATTTTTTAACCTAACTTAGATGGCCAAACAAAAAGCAAACAATCAGCAAAATAAATCGAAAGCAATAAAGAACGAACATCAAGATATATAGTGGTTTGACCAGTTTGGTCTACATCCATTTTGAGAACCAGCTTGAATCAATTTTATTACGAGCAATGAGGAATTTACAATTACAGATAATCAACAATAATCACCAATCTGTAATTTGATACCCACTGATATCGAGAGATCTACACACAACATCGTCTCTGAAATCGAGAACAACCCGCTAAAAAACAACCCAAATCAACCCGTCTCTGTCTAACGAACCAAACGCAGACCCACACATCTCTCTCAGTCACTGAAAACCAACGAACCCACGTCGAATGATACCCACCGAAAGCAAGGTACCTGCTAAGACCGGACCGGACACCTACGTGGACACCACGCCGTCAGACATTGATAACGTGCAGAAATGCACTTTACCATAGTACTAAGTTCTTAAACAATGCTGGCTTGCGTTGATAAAACATGTTAAATTGCATCCAAAAAGTATCAAATTCATAATATTGCGGTTGCATGCGTTCATCGTATAAGAACAGTTGATTTTTGTATTTTTATGCAGAATATGCGTTGACGCAAGGCAAAAATTGCGATCATAGGAAATCATTGGTCGAGCGTAGCATTACCTCAAGGCTTTGCGGTGATTGTCTTTGCAAACATTTGCTTGATAACTTATAGAAATACAAGTTATTTATACTATTTTATTTAGATATTGCTACAAAAGGAAGGAAAGTTGCGTCAATTGTATAGAAATTGGCTAAGAAATGCGAGAATTATAAATTGTCGTCAATACACCTACTGACACCATTGCGATGGTAGAAAAGAATATTTCAAGTACGTTTTGCAGGAAATCAGGTCACCACATGCATTCATGGCTCAAGAAAAACTAAACAACGCATCTACGCCACATTGTGCCAATCATTCAGAAATGAATAGACGATCAACGCAATGACAGCGCGTGCGACAATCGATCAAGAGCTAAGTGATCAACAAAATCTTAACCACATGCAGTAATAAAAAACAACACCGCATATGGGAAAACGATCGAAGATGTAAAGAGCAACGCAAATGCGGAGGATTCTGACGCGTGTACAACTGACCGTTGTGCATTTTGACGGGATTGATTGCGTAACAGAAGAAATATTCACTCCACCATTCCAGGAACTACCTTAATAATAAAGTGGGGACCACAATGTAAAGAGTCAAAGCTTAGCCTATAAATAGCTCCGGCCATTCCACTAAAAAGGGATGCTTGAATACAGAGAAAAGTGTATATACTGATCCGAGGGAGAGACTGGTTGAGCGATAAATCAGAGTAAATCCAGGAAGAATTAAGAGACAAGGCTGAGAGGTGAGTCTCTAGGAAAAGAATTCTTTTGATCCCCAACATTGAAGCTCTGTACGAAGGTCACCTCTACCAGATGAGCAATCCTGTTCATCCATTCCACACGCTGGCAAGCAAAATCACCATCCAGATCTATGTCAGGATGTTGACACTTTTCTGTATTTGTTTCTATCTCTTTATCATCACTTGTACTCATCTTATTAGTCTATCATTCACACCATGTATTAGATGCTTAATCTTAGTATTGAATGTTATGATCATTTCCATTATCATTTCTCTGTCTTTTTCCGTTTACCCATAATTCATTTTCTCCATGATGTTTTCTTAATCCCATGGGTAATTAGCAAGAATTAAGCAAGTAAATTAATTGGGTTAAGGAAATAATTAAGTTTAGTCAAGGCATGCTAGACGACATCTTCACCTGTGAGAGTAGAAGTGAAGATGCTATTCCGCCTATCGAGAGATGGTTGGAAGAATGCATTAACTAAAGCAAGAAGTACTTCTAGAGATGGAAGCAACCTTGCGTTCACCACGTTCATCCCTATTTCACCATAGAGATATGGGAATGCAGCCGATCACCGAGAGGTGTACGCAAATGGAAAGCGAAACCTTAGTTACATCTTTAACGCAATTAGCAAACTTGCGACGTTTGTACTAATTATTCTTTTCCATTTTGATTCATCCATAAAGACTTGCCAACACATACCACAATCCTTTGTATAAACTTCACAGTCAGTCTCGAACTCAGTATCATGTATATCATGTATCTTGTATCTTGCATCAGATTAGCTTAGGTTTATTTTCATCGCAATTTATTTTATTAACGCAACTTTAGTTTATCTGTAAAATTTTATTTTACCGCAATTTACTTTCCTGTACAAACACACAATCTTTATTAATTGTAAAAACCCGCATATATCACAAATGTAACACACTAACGATAACAATCCCTGTGTTTGACCTCGGATTACTCTGAAAAACTTGCGTTAGAATTATACTTGGTTTCAGTGCAAGGAAACTTGTGACAACGCATAGGATACTACAAGCATTTCATTAATAATGCATACATCTAGAAGTAGTATCGCATAAAGTGTAAATAAGCATAACACAACATCCACACTCCATCTCCATCTTTCCGAGTCATCAGGTTTATGGCAACATGAGCTTGTCTGATTCATATTCATCATTATCTATATCCACATATGCTTAGAGAAACAATTCACGAGTCTACAAGTTTATGGCGTCGTTGCAGAGGATTGGTAACGGTTAGTGTTGAATACGTTTGTGATATTTTGCAAGACAGATCTCTTTGTATTGGCTATTTAACACAAAGAGTATTCTGACGGTTTATGAGTACTAGAGTGATCCAAAAATTCTAAGCTGACCCAGAGATTAAGCATATGTTTCGCGCAAGAGCACATTAGGGCCTACTTAAGCAAAGAAGAAATGTGGCAGATAACAATGAGGACCTGCAGGGAATCAAGAGGTGAACCGGCTGGCGTAAGATCTAGTTTTTCTTGCTGCTGATAGCAACATCCCTATGAGAAACTATGTAGCGCCGGATTTTTATAACTTCTCGCCAGGAATTTCAAGACCTACGGTTGAGGAGAATGTAAGTTTTGAGATAAGACCAATTATGCTGCAAATGATCTAAAATGCGGGACAATTTGGAGGATTACAAGGAGAAGACCCGCATGCTCATTTGGCTAGCTTTGTAGACATATGAAATGCATTCTCCATGCCTGGTGTGACTCAAGAAGGACTTAGATTATATCTCTTCCCGTATACACTGTGGGATGAAGCAAAGAGGTGGGCTCAGTCATTAGAGCAAGATGAAATCAACGCATTGGACCAGATGGTCGAAAGGTTCATGAATAGATTCTTCCCTTCAACCGTCAACGCAAGGAGACGAAGGGATGTGTTGAACTTCGAACAAAAGGGCTATGAAACTTTGAGCACCGCATGGGTGCGTTTCAGACAATTAGTGAAGAATTGTTCGCATATCCGGATTCCCGATTTCATTCTGATGGAGACTTTTTACAATGGCTTAGATCAACCAACGCAAGCAGTTGCTAATGCCTCCGCAGCAGAAGGATTAATGGACAGATCGTATACGAAAGCAAAGATCATCTTAGATCACATTTCGCGAAGTTCAGATGAATGGTTAGATAACGGGTTTGAGGAAAGAGGTCTGGAGCAAGAAAGAGCCGAAGATGCCGTTGTACCAACTAATACAATGAGCACACTGGTAGACAGATGACCACAATGACCTTGCTCCTTCAGACTATGGCTGATCAATAAAGACATCTCTCTCAAGGTTCAACGTAAGTCAATGCCTTGACACATGTGGCCGTAATGAATTACGTTCACTGTGGAGAGGGACATTTAGTGGAAGTCTGCCCGTGGAATCAACAATTCGTATACTCTATCTACAATGAACATTCGGTAACACCTACAACCCTGGTTGGCGGAATCACCAAACTTTAAGTTGGGATGGGAATCACAACCAGGAGGCCACAGTAATCATTAGAATAGTTATCAGGGGAATCGAGGCAAACTCCGGTCTTCATTAATTCGGAACCCAACCAAGGTAAGTTTCAAAGTGTACAACCCTATGATCAACAGTTTTTAACTGACACCTCTTGCAGTACCTCATCTCTGGAAACGTTGTTGAAACATTATATCGAGAAGAGCGAGGCAATTAGACAATCATAAGCTTCCTCCCTTAGAGGGATGGAGGAGCCGATTGAATAGCTTGCAATTGAACTAAAGAATAAAGTGCATGGTATGTTGCCTAGCAGTTCGGGAGCATCGGGGCCGTGTGGTAAAGAGCATGTCAAGCAGTGACATTGAGAAGTGGTAAAACAACAGCCCCTATGCCACCAATACCAGATTCAATAACAAGACCAGTAGATTTAACCATCGAAGATGACCAATCAACCATTAATGATCGAATCACTAGTTCAGAAGTAAGTACATCTACAAGATGGATCTCAACAAAACTTGAATTCAAAATCAACGCAACCTTCAGTTACTAAAACACAACAAGCACAAGATCTCAATGAACAACCCACTAAACAAGAAGTACGGCGGGATCCTCCACCTTTCCGGTCCAGGCTGAAGAAGAAAGATGATAGTAAGCAATTTCAGAGTTTCCTGGATGTCCTCCAACAACTACACATCAACATTCCCTTAATAGAAGCTTTGGAACAGATGCCGAACTATGTGATATTTCTCAAGGATATACTTGCTAACAAAAGAAAGATCGGGGAAAATGAAACAGTTGTATTAACATATGAATGCAGTGTGCTATTTCAGAACAACATCCTCACCAAAATATCCTGGGAATTTTACATTGCCCTACTTAATAGGAGGGAAGAAGGTCGGAAATGCGCTGTGTGATTTAGGGGCAAGTATAAACTTAATGCCCTTGTCAATCTACAAGAAGCTAAATATCGGCAATGCAAGACCAACCACAATTACATTGCAGTTGGCCAATAGATCGATAATGCATCCCGAGGGCAAGATAGAGGATGTACTC
>NW_024064953.1:48472-88015 GCF_009727055.1 Benincasa hispida | reverse complement strand
CTAGCAATTGCGGGGAAAGTCTTGAAGCTGCAACTAAACCAGTTGGTCGAATGGCAAAGGGACACCTATGAAAATGCCAAGATCTATAAGGAGAGAACCAAAAAGTGGCATGACGACCGCATAAACAACGGACGTTCGTCGAAGGTCAACAGGTATTATTGTTTAACGCACGTTTGCGATTGTTTCCAGGGATGTTGAAGTCTCGCTGGTCTGGGCCATTCCACATCAAGACTATATTTCCCCACGACGCAGTTGAACTGACAATTGAAGATGGGAACAATGCATTTAAAGTCAATGGTCAACGAATTAAGCCTTACTACGGCGATGTGGATTAGCGCATGTAGACCATTGACTTGGGCAAGCAGGATTAACCGCTTGCAGGGGATGTTGTTGTGGTAATTCTGAAAACTCTTTCAATTAGCACCCTTATATCTATCTTTAATTGTTTTCCTTACAGATTTTATTTACTTCTTTCTAAAATTACGTTATTTACTGCTTATTAGAATTAGCCTTTAATGCTTTCTGTATTTACCTTCAATTTAATTCATTTGTGTATTTCCATGTCATGTTTAATATGCATTAGTAACGCTGTTCTTAAAATTTCTGTGGATGGCTGAATAAAACGATGAATGTGCAACGTCTTCTTGACTTGCAATATTGATGACTTAAAAAGGAAAAAAAAAATTGGTATGCAACACGATGATGGGTGCATTTCATGATAACAGATACACTTTGTGTCCATTATACCCAAATGCATTGCGTTGAGGGGTGTGTTGCACTCGTATGTATTGTTAGCTCGTCCTTAGCAAAAACGCACTATGTTGAGGTAGTGTTGCGTTGGCAGAAATACCGTGCGCCCGTCCTCCAGAAATGCGTTGAGTTAAGGGGTGTGTTGAGATGATAAATCCGTTGTTCCCCATCCTCAGCAAAAATGTATTTGTGTTAATGGAAGCGTGGTGTTAATTTTTAATCGTGCACCCGTCTGAATCAAAAACAAAATATAATTTCATTCATTTTTTTCTAGGTAAACAAGCTGATTCTTTGATTCTTTGTACATGCAAAAATTTTGTATTGCATTAATTGTAATTCCTTGTATACTTAGTTAATTTTTAATACAACTAAGTAACAATTCTTTCAAGTACGCAATAGCCTCTTCTTTATCATCCTTTGTCATTATTTGCAATATTCTTGATCTTTTATTTTGCATTATTCATTGTGCTGCCATGATGACTTATATGCATACACTTAGTAGCATTGCCCACACTTTGTATTTTCTAACTAACACTTAGTCAATTCGTAGCTATAGCAATGCTTTACCTTTTATCCTTCAAAATTATGCTTCTAAGTGTTTGTCTATTCGGTCCAAAAAATGCAATGAGGACCTTGCGCATCTCTAAATTTGGGGGTGGGGAAGGTCTGAGTAGATGAAATCAAGTGTTGCAGTCATTATGAAAAATGTGTTCATTTCCGTAAAAAAAATTCATATAAACTCTAATTTCAGTACAAGGGAATCTCCAAAAACAATTCCAACTTGATAAGAGTAAATTGTGAAAGAAGCCTGCTCGTAGTTGGATGTTCGCATAACACCCATGGGAGCAAGCCAAAACGAAGGTGGGTTTCCAAGAACAACGCAATATGAAAAGGGAAAAATGAGAAAAATATATAAAAGAAACAAGAGACAACTCCTCTGAAATTCAAGAGTTAAAGTTGAGATTGGCACACAACCGTAGTTGGATGTTCGCATGACACCCGTGGGAACAAGCCAAAATGAAAGGTGTAACCATGATCAATAGTCTCTAAATAAATGACGTAAAGTTTGACCACCGCATCCGGATGCATCAAGTTGTTTTCACAAGAAGAGGTAAACATTCTTTTTAAAACTAGAAAAGCATTTTTGAGCAGAAATTTTTTGTATAGAAGAATAAAGTAGGGATTTGTTAAGAATTTTCAAGGTTAGAAAGAAATTGCGATGTTAAGTAATTTGCCTAGATGGAGCATTCGGAGCAACCAATTGACGCAAAATTTAGGATAGGAATTGAGCAATATTGCCTTCGTAGAAGATATGCTTGAGGACAAGCATATATCTAAATTTTGGGGTGTGATAACTTGTAGAAATACAAGTTATTTGTACTGTTTTATTCAGATATTTCTGCCAAAAGGAAGGAAAGTTGCGTCAATTGTATAGAAATTGGCTAAGAAATGCGAGAATTATAAATTGTCGTCAATACACCTACTGACACCATTGCGATGGTAGAAAAGAATATTTCAAGTACGTTTTGCAGGAAATCAGGTCACCACATGCATTCATGGCTCAAGAAAAACTAAACAACGCATCTACGCCACATTGTGCCAATCATTCAGAAATGAATAGACGATCAACGCAATGACAGCGCGTGCGACAATCGATCAAGAGCTAAGTGATCAACAAAATCTTAACCACATGCAGTAATAAAAAACAACACCGCATATGGGAAAACGATCGAAGATGTAAAGAGCAACGCAAATGCGGAGGATTCTGACGCGTGTACAACTGACCGTTGTGCATTTTGACGGGATTGATTGCGTAACAGAAGAAATATTCACTCCACCATTCCAGGAACTACCTTAATAATAAAGTGGGGACCACAATGTAAAGAGTCAAAGCTTAGCCTATAAATAGCTCCGGCCATTCCACTAAAAAGGGATGCTTGAATACAGAGAAAAGTGTATATACTGATCCGAGGGAGAGACTGGTTGAGCGATAAATCAGAGTAAATCCAGGAAGAATTAAGAGACAAGGCTGAGAGGTGAGTCTCTAGGAAAAGAATTCTTTTGATCCCCAACATTGAAGCTCTGTACGAAGGTCACCTCTACCAGATGAGCAATCCTGTTCATCCATTCCACACGCTGGCAAGCAAAATCACCATCCAGATCTATGTCAGGATGTTGACACTTTTCTGTATTTGTTTCTATCTCTTTATCATCACTTGTACTCATCTTATTAGTCTATCATTCACACCATGTATTAGATGCTTAATCTTAGTATTGAATGTTATGATCATTTCCATTATCATTTCTCTGTCTTTTTCCGTTTACCCATAATTCATTTTCTCCATGATGTTTTCTTAATCCCATGGGTAATTAGCAAGAATTAAGCAAGTAAATTAATTGGGTTAAGGAAATAATTAAGTTTAGTCAAGGCATGCTAGACGACNCGATCAAGAGCTAAGCGATCAACGCAATCTCAACTGCATGCGGTAATAAAAAAACAACACCACATGCATGCAAACCATCGAAGATGTAAAGAGCAACGTAAATGCGAAGGATTTTAACGCGTGTACAACTGACCGTTGTGCATTTCCGATGAGATTGATTGCATAACAGAAGGAATATTCACTCCACCATTTCAAGAGCTGCCTTATCAATAAGGTGGGGACCAAAATGCAAAGAGTCAAAGCTTAGCCTATAAATAGCTCCGGCCATTCCACTAAAAAGGGATGCTTGAATACAGAAAAAAGTGTATATACTGATTTGAGGGAGAGACTGTTTGAGCGACTAATTAGAGTAGATCCGAAAAGAATTACTACAAGGCTGAGAGGTGAGTCTCCGGGATAAGAATCCTTCCGATCTCCATCGTCGAACCTCTATACGAAGGTCACCTCTACAAGACGAGCAAGCCTGATCTGTGTCAAGACGTTGACACTTTTCTGTATTTGTTTCTATCTTTTTATCATCACTTATACTCATCTTATTAGTCTATCATTCATACCATGTATTAGATGCTTAATCTTAGTATTGAATGTTATGATCATTTCCATTATCATTTCTCTGTCTATTTCCGTTCACCCATAATTCATTTTCTCCATGACGTTTTCTTAATCCCATGGGTAATTAGCAAGAATTAAGCAAGTAAATTAATTGGGTTAAGGAAATAATTAAGTTTAGTCAAGGCATGCTAGACGACATCTTCACCTGTGAGAGTAGAAGTGAAGATGCCATTTCGTCTATCAAGAGAGCGTTGGAAGAATGCGTTAACTTGCAAGAAGTACTTCTAGAGATGGAAGCAACCTTGTGTTCACCACGTTCATCCCTGTTTCACCATAGAGATATGGGAATGCGGCCGATCACCGAGAGGTGTACACCAATGGAAAGCGAAACCTTAGCTACATCTTTAACGCAATTAACAAACTTGCAACGTTTGTACTAATTATTCTTTTCCCTTCTAATTCATCCATAAAGACTTGCCAACTCATACCACGATCCTTTGTATAAAATTCACAGTCAGTCTCAAACTCAATATCATGTATATCATGTATCTTGTATCTTGCATCACATTAGCTTAGGTTTATTTTCATCGCAATTTATTTTATTAACGCAACTTTAGTTTATCTGCACAATTTTATTTTACCGCAATTTACTTTCCTATACAAACACACAATCTTTATTAATTGTAAAATCTGGTCGCATATATCACAAATGTAACACTTTAACGACAACAATCCCTGTGTTCGACCTCAGATTACTCTGAGAAACTTGCATTGGAATTATACTTGGTTTCAGCACAATGAAACTTGTGACAACGCATAGCATACTACAAGCACGTCATTAATAACGCATACATCTAGAAGTAGTATCGCATAAAGTGTAAATAAGCATAACATAGCATCCACACTCCATCTCCATCTTTCCAAGTCATCAAGTCTATGGCTACATGAGCTTGTATGATTCACATTCATCATTGTCCATATCCATATATGCTTAGAGAAACAATTCACGAGTGAACATTGCTCAAGAAGGATTGCCGCAACTTGGTCGGCGCAACATGGTGGGTGCATCTAGGGAAAGGCATAATTAATCACAATGGGACAGAAAGCTTATGACAGTCGAATCCAAATTAATTTTACAGCTGCTAACGATAACAAGTACATTCAGCTTTTCGGTGACAAATATTCGACACATCAGTCGGGGAATTAAAGCCGTCCCTTCTGTGCAATCATGAGAGAGAAGCCGCCCTTCACCCTGGAAGTTCTATAAATACCAAAGGAATCCTTCAGAAAAGGGGTTAACCAGTTCACCATCTCACGAGTTCACAAGTCTTGTTAATAGTTTAGCCTTCTTCTTAGATTTTCTTTTACTTTAAGGCAGACACGAGAGAAGGAGGTTGTGTCGATAGATCGTTCTGGTAAGCTTGGGAGAGCGCCGGAAGCTTCAAGAATAGAGAATGGGCCGACTCCTGCGGAAGTATGAATATGTTTTGAACCTAGAGATTGAAGTGTAAAAGCCTCGGTCAACATGGAATTACTACCAAGCTCTCTATATTTATCTTCCTATGTTATTGCACTCAAACTCATTATCGTAATGGAATTTACTTCTCTATATCTATTCATTCTCTGTTATTCACACATGAGTAGCTAACTAGCTAAATCTGTTGAATGGGTTGAGAAGCATTTAGCTAGCACAACTGGGAATCTTCATTCTATGTGATTATCTTGTATTATGTATGCCTCATTCGTCCATTAGAGATACTCGGGAGGGTAGTCTAAGGACAGGATCTAGGCTTGGGAAAGTCAGGTTAGAATCTAGGCTTGGGAGATTCAGATTAGAACGTATAATCAAGAGATAGGAGCTTAGGAATAAGCACTATTTGTTATTAATGCATCGCTTGCATCCTAGAGATAGGATATGATTGTATGTGGTCACCTTGCCTTTGTGCATCATGCATCATCGCATAGGAAAAGAGTAGAGACTTATAAATAAGCTCTATGGACACTTTTGCACTCAACACATGCATCGTAGGCCTAGGAGCATCACATTTGCATTGGAAAATGACTTGCTATGCATGGTTGTAGCATGATCTCATAGTCTGATGCATTCCCAAGTAACGCTAGCTAAAGACCTTCTTAACCTGTTCACCCGCATACTCAGTGCATCTATCACACAATCCGCTACATTTTCTGAAATCTGCTACATTACCGCAATCAACAAACAAACAAACAACTATTTGAGTTACCAATTACCGCAAATTTTTCCTAAAAATTACCACCACAACCTGTTTTCCCAAGTCCCTGAGTTCGACCCTAGACTTACCAGGAAACTTAGTGGGGATTACACTTGGATTCCTCTGAGAAAACTTGAGTGCTCAACGCATTTTTCACCATCGCATTTTCTCTATAATTTCACTTCATAAAATAACGCATCATGTTTTTGGCACCGTTACCAGGGACTTCGGCAAAATAGTGTGCTAACGATAATTTTTCTGATTTCTTTGCAGACTCTCAATCTCTGGCGAATTACGACCCAGAGATTGAGAAGACATTTCAATGAATACTAAGAAACAACTGCCAACAACAAGATAGAACTCCAAGAATAGCGGAACAACTGGCAGAAAGGGTCGTGAACACGAATAATATAATGGCTAACCCCATCCTTCTGGCAAATGACCGCAATAGACCCATTCGGGACTATGCATCACCCAACCTTTACGATTTCTCTCCAGAAATCATGAGGCCAGCGTTAGATGGATCGAGGTTTGGAGGAAGGTATGGCGAAGACCCGCACGCCCACCTCCAAAGCTTCATAGAAATGTACAACACTTTTGTGTTCCCGAATATCTCTATTGAAGATGTTCGACTACCTCTGTTTCCATTTTCTTTATGTGATCAGGCGAGAAAATGGGCATATTCTCTCGAACTGGGAGTGATAACTTCGTGGGAACAAGTGGTGAAAAATTTTATGAAGAAGTATTTCCCACCAACTGAGAATGCTAGGAGAAGGAAGTTAGTAACAAATTTTGAACAAGAAGATGACGAATCGCTCAGTGATGCTTGGGTGAGGTTTAAGTGGTTGGAGATTTTTATGAATGACTGAATCCCTTTTCGCAGTCTGCTGCCAATGCGGCAGCAGCTGGTGGTCTGATTGATAAAACATATGAGGAGGCAAAGAGTATACTTGATTGCATTTCCAAAAATCATGAGGATTGGCAAGAAAGCAATCAAAGGTTAAGAATTAAAGATAATGACGCGAACAATGGGACCATCGCATCCCTGTAGAGCCAGATGATTGCGATGATAAGTCTGATACAAGGCATCGAAATTAACAACACGAGAGCGAAGAAAGGGCAGGTCAACAAAATTGCTCAAACGACTGCAATTTATATCATTTGCGGAGATGCTCATTCGATGAAAGAATGCCTAGAAAATTTGTAGTCGATATGCTTCATGAAGACTAATCCCTACTCTGATACATACAACCCCGAGTGGAGAAAGCACCCAAATTTTGTATGGAAAAATCAGCAACAAAGCTTTCAACCTGTGGCGCAAAAAGGAGGGCAACTCGAATTTTTCCCACGGAATGACGGTCAGATGAGCAATCATGCCAGTAGTTCGCAATCATCACAATCTTCATCCTTAGAGAGCTTGCTAAAGCAGTACATTGAGAAAAACGAATCTGTGCTTCAGAATCAAGGAACATCCATTTGAAACCTCGAAATTCATATGGAACAAATTGCGGGCGAGCTGAAAAATAGGCCGCAAGAGCGCTGCCGAGCTCAACTGAGCTTCCTCGCAACGCTGGGGGTACCGAGAAGGAACAATGCTTAGTAGTCTCTATGCTAAGTGACAAAATGACTGCGGAAGAAAGGGAGGAACCCATCGTGACCAATTTGAATGCGGTGACAATCGAGGACCCGTTGACCTATAGTTCGGAAAAGCCCGAGAAGATGAACCCTAAAGTTGTGTTATCAGGCCTCTAGATTTTGAGACAGAAGAAGTCCAACCACCAACAACTCCGCAAAGATTGAAAGAGAAACAAAATGAGGAAGAAAAGATCGCAATAGTGTGATAACTTGTAGAAATACAATTTATTTATTCCATTTTATTTTGATTATGCGGCAAAAAGAAGGAAAAGTTGCGTCGATAGTATAGAAATTGGCTTAGAAATACGAAAATTGTAATGTGTCATGAACACACCCACTAACCCCATTAAGATGGCGAGATGGAATGTCCAAGTCTTTGTTTTGCAGGAAATAGGTCACTGCATGCGTTAATTGCTCGAGGACAAAAATGGACAACGAATCCATACAACATGCGGCAATCGTAACGAAAAAGAACAATGCAATTGCAACGCATGCGACGATTGATCATGGATTCAAGTAATCAATGCATTTCCACCGCATGCGGCAATCAACAAGAGAACAAAACAATTACACCGCATGCGCGATCGATCGAAGATGAGAAGAGCAACGCATTTGCAGGAAATTCTAACAAGTGTACAACATTTCTTCCATCTTTCATTCACCATTTGTATCAAACGCTGATCTCTGGATTAAATATCATTATCGTAATCATTATCATCTCTTTGTTCTTTTCCATACATTCATCATCCATTTTCTCCATCATGTGTCACTAATCCCCTGGGTAAAGGGGAAGGATTAAGTGAGTGAGTTAATCCTTGTTAAGGAAATCGACTGAGTTTAGCTAAAGCATGCTCAACGGCAGCATCACCTATGACAGCAGAAGTGAAGATGCTACTTTGCCTATCGAGAGAAGGTTAGAAGAATGAGTTAACTAAAGCGAGAAATATTTCCAAAGATGGAAACAACCTTGCATTCATCACGTTCATCCCTATTTCACCATAGACATATGGGAACGCAGCCGATCACTGAAAGATGTAAGCCAAGGGAAAGTGGAACCTGAGTTGCGTCCTCAACAAGATTGATGAACTTGCAATATCCTTTCCCTCAACCCATTCTCTTTCTGATTCATTCACAAGACTTGCCACCGTATTCATTAGATTCTTTTGCACAACTTCACAGCCAATCCTCACCCTGTATCATTAGTAGTTTAGTCATTTACTTATCACTGCAATTTACTTTATCGCACTTTATTTACCATCGCATTTTATTCTTTAACGCAATTTACTTTTCATCGCAATTTACTTTTCTGCATAACCAATTCATTATTCTTTATTTTAAACCAGTCGCATATACCACATTAGTATCGCATTAACAACAACAATCCCCGTGTTCGAACTCCGGTCAATCTGAGAAACTTGCATTAGAATTATACTTGGTTCCAGTGCAAGAAAACTTGTGACACGCACTACACGAACGCATACTACGAAGTATATCATCATCATCGCATACATTTAGAATGTAGTATCACAATATCTTTATCGAAAAGCAACTTGAGCGCATAAAGCATCAATCATCATTCATCAGCGCATAATAATAATACATAACACAATCTTTTGATGCGCTCGGCCATTGATTTCTTTGGATCGCATTTTTCGCCTTGCTTCAATGCATATTCTGCACAAAAATACATAAGTTAACTATTTTAATGCAATAGACACAGCCGAACGCGATATTGTGAACTTAATGCTTTTTGGGCTCAATCTTGTATATTTTTATCAATGCAACCTCCATTGTTTTATAACATAACACTATAATAACGTGCATTTCTACCCGTTATCACACCCCCAAATTTAAACAATTCTTGTCCTCAAGCATAAGCTAAAGATTTCCTTTAGAAAGTCTACCGCAATCTCTTTTCCCAGATTTCTCAAGGATGCCTTATTCGAATCCTATACACCAAATTTCCTTAATTCTTATCCAGGTCTCTTCTTAAAATATTTCTAAAATTTAGGGATCGCAAGTTTAACCTTCAAAAAGAGTTTACTAGATTCCAGGACATCGCATGATTTTTTTTCAAAAAACTTTTTCACTGGGGTGTTAAATGATCTTTTATCCTTATATATTTTAGACATTATTATTTTATTTTATTTTTCTCTTTGGCCTTTCGCTGATCCAAATGCCTCGCCTTCGTTTTAGCTTGCCCCTACGTGTGTCATGCGGACATCCAACTACGAGCAAGGCGCTCTTTCTCAGACTAAAATCATGCCAATTTGGCAGCGGAGGTGCGGTCATTTATTTATGCGTTGATCATGATTCCTACCTTCGTTTTGGCTTGCTCCCACGTGTGTCATGCAGACATCCAATTATGAGTCATGCGATGTTCTTAGGAAGGTCGAAAAATTAAAACTGCACCCCCAAATTTAAAATGCGACAATGTCCTCATTGCTAAAAGATTGAAAGAAGTCATGCGATGTCTCAGGAAGTTCCGTAAAGAGTCAGTTTGAAAGAAAGCTAGCAGACCACTAACTTCTAGAAATATTTCACGAGGTGACTGTTCTCAAATTAAGTTGACTCTAGTGTATACGAAAAAATACAAGCATGCATTTCATCATTGAAATCATAATGGGCAAAGAGAAATCATGCAGTGACTTACTAAATTGATCAATGTTAAATGATTGCGGTAGCTAAAGAGGATGTGATGATAAAAATTTTATAATTAAAATGTGATGCAATAATGAAAGATTTGGAATAAAGTCAAGGAAAGATACAACCCCCAAATTTACGTTGTCGCCCGCATTATTTATTGACGCATCCTACTTTGCGGCGATCTACTTCCTTTGGATTGTGGTGACGAAATAAAGTAGTAGTGTCTTTGTGTAGTACCTCCGCAATTGTTCACCTCGATCGTTGCAAGAAAAACATTGAGAAGGTCAAATAATATTAAAAAAACAGAGTTAACAAAATCATTTACCGCGAATCGTTCAGCACTATTGCATTCTTCTTCTTCTTCTTCTTCTTCTTCTTTTTTGTTAGATAAAAAGATAGTGAAATGATAATACTAAGAAAGAGTAGAGATAAGTTTAAGAATTATGGATTTCAACGAACACTTCATAAAACTTGCATCCCTAATGAATTTAAATCGCTTGATAGTGCAGGGATCGGCTACTTCTTTCTCATTTAGAGTTTCTCAGGTCCACGGAGGCGACCTTGTGATGCCAGTCTTCTTCGTGATATACTTTCACTCGTTGCCCATTAACTTTGAATATGTTGGTTTCGTCATCATTAGATAACTCGACCGCGCCATGCAAGAATACCTTTCTGACTATGAAGGGTCCGAACCAACATGACTTTAATTTCCCAAGGAAGAGTCGTAGTCGTGAATTAAACAGTAAGACCTTTTGCCCGACTTGGAGGTTCTTGCCGCATATCTGTTTGTCATGCCAGTGCTTTGCGCACTCCTTGTAGAACTTTGCATTCTCGTATGCGTTAATTCTCCCTTCCTCCAGCTCGACCAATTGAGGTTTTCTTGTTTCTCCTGCGGTCTTTAAGTCAAATTTTAGCTTTTCACCGCCCACAGCGCTTTATGCTCCAGCTCCAATGGTAAATGACATGCTTTACCAAATACTAACGCATACGGGGACATGCCTATGGGTGTCTTATAAGCAGTTCGGTATGCCACAACGCATCGTCCAACTTTGTTCCCCAACCTTTTTGCCCACCTTCTCTAGTATCAGCTTGATCTCCTAGTTGGAGACTTTAGCCTGACCATTCGTCTATGGATGGTATGCGGTAGCCACTTTATGGAGGATATTATATTTGTGCAGCAATTCTTTGATAGTTTGATTGACAAAATGGGACCCTTCATCACTTATTATGGCACGTGGAGTGCCAAAACGAGTGAAAATGTTTGTCTTCAAGAATTTAGAACCGTCGCATTCCTTGCGGCGCATGCCACTGCTTCTACCCACTTGGACACGTAGTCGATGGCTAACAAAATATAGCAGGACCATTCGATGGTGGGAATGGTCCAATGAAATCAATGCCCCAGACGTTGAACTACTCTAGTTCCAAAATGGTATTAATGGGCATGGCATGTTTCCATGAAATATTACCCGTGCGCTGACACCGGTCACACTTCATCACGTAGTTATTTGCATACTTAAATAGTGTTGGCCAATTGTATCCACTTTGTAAAACTTTAGCTGCGGTGCGCTGGCCTCCAAAGTGCCTGTCATATGGTGAATCATGACATTGCGATAATATGTGTTGTTGAACAGCATTCGGTACACACAGTCGCAGATTCTGGTCTGCCCCCCTCTTATATAGAATTGGCTCATCCCAATAATATTTACATTCATGATTGAGCCGCCTCTTTTGTTGGTTAGTATAATCTTCAAGAAATTGCTCGGAAACCAGATAATTTAACACATCTGTACCATGGCAATTCTTTAATCTGAAATAGCTACTTGTCTGGGAATGCTGCGCTCACCTCTGACGGATTGCAGTCAATCTCAGGATTTTCCAGTATGGATAAATGATCCACAACTTGGTTCTTCGTCCCCTTGCGATCAATTATTTCCATATTGAAGTCCTGTTGGAGGAGAACCCATCTAATCAATCTTGACTTCGCGTCCTTCTTTTTCATCAGATATTTTATCGCCGAGTGGTCAGTATGGATGAGTACTTTTGTTCCCAGCTAATATTCTCTAAATTTCTCCAACACAAATACTACCGCAAGCAACTCTTTTTCTGTGGTGGTGTAGTTAGTTTGATCAGGGTTTAAAGTCTTACTTGCATATGTGATGGGATGTAGTATTGTTTTTCTCTTTTGCACCACTGCACCCATCGCATACCCGCTCATGTCGCACATTAATTCAAAGGGAAGTGTCCAATCTGGTGCGATCAACACGGGCGCGGTCGTTAATACATTCTTCAAAATCATGAATCCATTGAAGCAAATTTCATCAAAGTAAAATTTTTTATCGGCCTCCATCAACACACTCAGTGGTCATGCTATCTTTGAAAAGTCCTTGACAAAACGTCTATAAAATCCAGCATGTCCCAAGAAGCTCCTAACAGCCTTTACCTCGTTGGAGGTGGGAGATTTTTAATTGCTTCAATTTTTGCCTTGTCCACCTTTAACTCGTCCTTAGATACCTTATGCCCAAGCACAATGCCCTCCTTTACCATAAAATGGCATTTCTCCCAATTAAGCACGAGGTTTGTCTCCTCACATCTTTTCAATATCTTCTTCCAGTTGGCAAGACAGACTTTGTATGTGTGTCCATATACAGAGAAGTCGTCCATGAATATTTCTATAGAGTCTTCGAGATATTCTGAAAAGATGGCCATCATGCACCTTTGGAAAGTGCTCGGCGCATTGCAGAGGTTGAACGACATGTGGCGAAAAGCAAATGTTCCATACGGGTCGGTGAAGGTGGTATTTTCTTGATCTTCGAGAGCAATCATGATCTGATTATAGTCAGCATACCCATCCAAGAAGTAGTAGAAGTCATTTCTAGCTAGACGATCCAACATTTGGTCAATAAAAGGTAAAGGGAAATGATCTTTCTTTATTACCGCATTTATTTTGTGGTAGTCCATGCAAATACGCCATCCGGTGATGGTCCTTTGCAGTATCAGCTCGTTATTTGTGTTAGGGACTACCATCATCCCTCCTTTTTTCAGCACGCACTGCACTGGGCTAACCCACGTGCTGTCTGCTATCGGATAGATGACGCCTGCATCTAACCACTTGATTATCTCCTTCTTTACAACCTCTTTCATCGCAGCTGATGTTCGATCGATCCTTTTTGGTTTTCTTCGAGACGAATTCTATGCATACAGTATGCAGGGCTGATTCCTCGAATGTCTACGAGCGTCCAACCAATTGCTCTCAAATATTTTCTAGTCTTCATTAAGTACAGAGGATATGATTACCGGTAGCTTTTCATTCTGCCCCAGAAACGCAAACTTTAGGTGGTTAGGTAGGGTCTTCAGCTCTATTATTGGTGGTTGTTTTAAGGACGATTGCGTTGTTTTTCTTTCTTCATTCACTATCGGCTTATCTTCTTGGGTTGCGATCATCTCATCTTCCTTGTTTGTTTTTTCTTGATCGCATTGCATGCAACAACGATCGCATCCTTATCTTCATTTTCATCTTCAGGCTTCTCTTCTTCATTCAAACTCTGTTCATCGTTGGATTCATTAAGGTCTTCTTTGTTAGGATATTTCATGGCACAGATAATGTCAAACTTGAGTTTCTGTCCATTCACACTCAAGGTGATCTCTCCTTTGTGCACATCAATCTGGGCACGACCGGTTGATAAAAATGGTCACCCCAGGATGATGCGCACATCCTTATCGACTTTGTAGTCCAAGATGATGAAGTTGGCTAATAATATAAATTTGTCGATTGTGACTAGCATGTTCTTCACCTTCCCCCTCTAGATGTACCAGAGATCTATCGGCTAATTGGAGAGTCACTGCCGTGGGCACAAGTTGCCCCACATTTAGCTGCTTGAAAATTGACAGAGGTATCAAGTTAATGCTGGCTCCAAGGTCGCATAGCGCTTGCCCGATGTACAATCCTCCAATGGAGCAAAGTATAGTAAAACTCCTAGGATCGTGCATCTTCGGTGGGATTATAGATTTTGAGCTCTGCGTCAAAGCCACCGTGGCGAACTTACTAGAGCCTCTCTTCTTTGTCACCATATCCTTTAGAAACTTCACATATGCGGGCATTTTCTCAATTGCTTCAGTGAACGGAATATTAATATGTAATTGTTTTAACATATTCATGAAGCGTTGATACTGTATCTCGTCATTTTTCTTCTTTCTGAGTCTCTGTGGGAAAGGTGGCAATTGTACGCTCACGGTCCTCTGTTCTTTTGGCTCTGAGGTGGACGCAATCTCTGGCTCTATCGCTTCTTTTTCTCCTTCTTCTTCTTGAGTCACCGCAATCTCTGGTTCTAGTGCAATTGGAGCAGTCCTGCTCGGTTTCTTCTTCTCCGCTACTACAGACTTGCCACTCTGCAATGTCACGACTTGACATTGCTCTTTACCCATACCCCCTAGGTTGCGTGGGAGTTTCGTTGAACTCGGTAGGGCCCTTTGCGGTCTGTTCTTAAGTTCGCTCACAATCTGGCCCATCTGTAGTTCTAGGTTGCGGATAGACGTCACCAGGTTCTGAAGCACAATTTTGTTCTTCTCAATATATTGCTTCAAAAAACTTTCAAAATAGGAAGATTTTGGCGCCTGTGAACTACTGGCTTGATTAGTCGTCTGACTGTTATTTCGCGGGAAAAATCCAGGTGACTCTTCTTTTTGTGCCACTCATTGCAAATTTTGCTACTGATTTTTCAACGCAAAGTTGGGGTGGTTTCTCCACCCAGGGTTGTATATGTTAGAAAATGGGTTATTCTTCACAAAGTAGATGGACTGTGGGTTTTGCGAGCATTCCTCCATCGCCTATCCTTCACCGCAAGTAACACACCTTGTAGTAGTCTAGTTGATTGCATTCACTTGCCCACTATGCGTTGTTGGGCTGTTGATTGTGATTCCCTATATCAAGTTCATCATCGTAGTCATCTGACTCTAAAGTGATGCGATAGCACCATTATTTGCGTCACTCTCCTTTATTCTCAATATTTGATCGCTTTCTCTCTAGTCCTTGTGATTTTTAGAGATGCGATCAAGGATGTTCTTGGCCTCATCATACATTTTATCTAGTAGATCTTCAGCGGCTGCCGGATTGGCAGCGGTCTGCGAAGCAGTGTTTAATCCGTGATAAAAATTCTCCATTTATAAGCAATCTGGTAATTCGTTGTGTGGGCAGTCTCTTACCAGCCTCTTAAACCTCGCCCGAGCATCACTGAGCGATTCGTCTATATCCTGTTCAAAATTGGTTATTAATTTCCTTCTCCTGGCATTCTCAGTTGGTGGGAAATATTTCTTCATAAACTTCTCTACCACTTGTTCCCAAGAAGTAATCTCCCTCAGTTCGAGAGGGTACGCCCATTTTTGTGCCTGATCACACAAAGAAAATGGAAACAAAGTTAATCGAACTTATTCGGTGGAGATATTGAAGAACACAAAGTGTTGCAGATCTCTATGAAGCGTCGGAGGTGGGCATGCGGGTCCTTGCCACGCCTTCTCCAAACTATCCAGCAGTCTGGATCATCTGGAGCATCACCGGTTTCATTTTGAATCGAGATCCATCAAGAGCAGGCCTCATGATTCCTAGAGAGAAATCGTAGAGGTTGGGTGATGCATAGTCCCGAATAGGCCTATTGCGATCGTTTGCCAGTAGGATTGGATTTTCCATGACATTGTTTTCATTTGGTGCCCTGTTTCTAGGTTGATTCGCCATATTATCTTTCTCTTGTGGTTGTTATTGGTGGCTTTCTCTTAGTCTTCATCGGAACGTCCTTTCAATCTCTGGGTCATAATTTGCCAGAGATTGAAAGCTGCAAAGAAATCAGAAAAATTATTGTTAGCACACTGAATTGCCGAAGTCCCCGACAATGGTGCCAAAAACTTGACGTGTTTTTTTATGCGATGAAATAATGAAACGTATTGCTATGATGGAAATGCATTGTGCAACAAGTTTTTTCAGCAGAATCCAACTATAAATCCTACTGAGTTTCCTAGTAAGTCCAGGGTCGAACTCAGGGACTAAGGAAAACAGTATGCGGTATAATTTTTAAGATGACTTTGCGGTAACCAATAAATCAAAGAGTTGTTGGGTTGTTGTTTGCGGTATAAAATGTATGCGGTAGAGTTAAGAAAAGAGTTGATAATACGGAATATGCGATGAATATGCAGGGGAACGGGTTGAGAAGGGGTCTAGCTAACACTTCCTAGGATTGCGTTCATACTATGCGATAATGCAACACCCATACAATAACAAATCATCTCTCAATGCAAATGCTATGGCTTCTAGTATTAGAACGCATGCGATATATGCGTGAAGTCTATAGGACCTACACATAAGCCTCTATTCTCGTTTATGCGATGACGAATGACATACACACATACAGGGCGACCGCATAATACCACAACTTATCTCTTGGGTGAATGCGATCCGTGTTGGCAAACAAAGCTTATCTCTAAGTCCCTATCTCTTGCTTATGCAGATCTAATCTTGATCTCTCGAGTCTAGATTCTAACTTAGCTCTCTCAAGTCTTAGGTTCTTTCTTTAGACTCTCTCTCGAGTAGCTCTAAAGGGGTGATGGGAGCAACATAAGACAAGATGATCGCATGCAATGAAAATCCTAGCTAATGTTAGCTAAGTTCTTCTCAACCCATTCGATAGATTTAGCTACTTATGCATGCTTCTAAGAGAGTAAACAGAAGTAGATAAGTGTCACACCTCGCTCCAGATTACCCTCATAACCTGGATGGAATGGTGACTGCAATAGTTACCAACCCTTTTGCTGGCACTTACTGCCTATCTAACCTGTTGAATTTTGATTAAACCCTGAATACGTACATATCATGAATATACAAACATATTAACTCAGAACTTAACACATTTACATTACAGGGTTTCGCAGCATTGTTCATACATTAATATTACAACTTAATGACCCCATCAAG
The DNA here is from genome assembly GCF_009727055.1 of Benincasa hispida. Taxonomy (NCBI): domain Eukaryota; kingdom Viridiplantae; phylum Streptophyta; class Magnoliopsida; order Cucurbitales; family Cucurbitaceae; genus Benincasa; species Benincasa hispida. Next base: position 70,802 of record NW_024064953.1, on the reverse strand, counting down.
AACACTAGTCGCTAGACAGACACATGTGTACTAACTAATACAGGTCTTCAATTACGCTTCCTTCAACTTGTTTCTTTTAGTGGAAAAGTAGCAGTAGAAAAGTCTTTTAGGAACTGACCGCTACCTGAAAGGGAAACATTTGAAAACATGAGCTAGAAGCCCAGTGAGTGATTTAATAAAAACATAAATCTCATGCTTAAACTGAAAGCTTGAAAACATAATACTGGAACTAAAATATGCCAAGCAAATGTGTACATAAAACCTTTAAAACCATTGTATCTAAAACTTGAATCTTAGTTGAGAATGAACATTCATCGCTCTAATTCCCAATGCCAAGCCATGGCCAGATGAGACCCCTACTCGATCTCCTCATACTGAACTATGGGCATCTCAAGTAACTTCCTTTAAACATAAACATTGATAATTACTCTTAAACACCATTAAACATCATTATTCCCTAGTTGAGAACGAGCATACATCGCTCTAGCTCCCAACGTCTGTATTGGCCAAGAGATCCATACTTCAGCCTCTCTTTGCTGGTATATGGCCTAGGAGACCCGACCTCTCATTCAGGACTACCTACGTGCACGTGGAGTTTCCTATGTACCGTCAACACCTTAGGTACATTTATTCAGATACCTTCCTTACCTTCAGTAATCGGCTCACTTAAGCTACCAAGTTCTCAAAGAGCATTAAAAGTATAGTTTTCAAATATAGCATAGAAAACTCTTTAGGATAGCTTCCCTACCTTCAGTATTCCTTTTCATTATGTTTAGGAATACCAACGCATGTATTTTGACAACCTCGGGTATTTAAAACATAGTACATCAAGTTTTATTCAACCTTAGCTTTAACTTTCATACTTTTTAAAATAAGTTGGCTTAAATCATGTTGAACTAGCTTGTAAAAACCACTAGCATGTGTTAGACATGGATAACACACTTGAAAAACTCATACATTAGTAAACATCATGCGTTGATCATGCTTTCAATCATAGAAATAAATTGCTTGGAATCACATAAAATTTAGCATGAGAATAACTTTGCTCAATCCCTCGACGTCGTATTACATACATGCATGTGGTTATAACTGAGTACCGTCATACCTTAGTATTTGTTGTATAACTAGTCATAAACATTTAGTTGAAAACTAAGGCTTAGTGCTCAAATCATCATACTAGTTCATCATGAAAATGGAGTTACTAAAACATGCTGAAANCTCAAATCATCATACTAGTTCATCATGAAAATGGAGTTACTAAAACATGCTGAAATTATTTGGACAAGATAACATACTTAAATCATGTCAATTTCCATGGAAAACATGTTTTACTTAGCATGAGAAATAGCTTCAAACATATGTTGCTTGGCACTTCATATAAACACTTAGCATGAGAAATAACTTCAAAGAAATCATGGTTTCTAAATCATTAAAACATTAAATCACCACATAGTCACTCACAGCTCGTTGGGGCTCTTAACGGTTTATACACCTCTCCTAGCTCTTCTTGCCTTAAAGGACATAATTCTAGGTTAAACTACTTAGAATTCTTAGCAAAATACCACAAATAGTTCATTTACTAACGGAACTTTCATGAACAAAGACAACATTACTAGAGAGATAATCATCATGAGTGAATTCATCCTCATGAGCAAGATCAAGCATATCATTAGGAAAACTTCAACCTAGCGATACTCACCACACCAACGAGATTCTGACCAAATTTCCAGTGAGATTTCCTTCTTGAGCGAGATCTTTAGCACAAAATTAGCGAGATTATCATCCTGAGCGAAATCCTCATCCTCTTCATCTTGCTCTCGCTCTCCACCTTGAGCTATTTGCTTGTTCTTCCCAAGCAGCTATCTGCTTCTGCACAAATTCTCTGTTTCAACTTCAAAAATTCATAATTTAAAATCCAGAACTCTTTTCAAGAAACTTCCTTCTAACAACTTGTTTAAAATTGAGTTAGTAACATTACCTTAAAATTTCAGCTCGAAATTCCTCGTTGTTTTATCTGGAGATCAAAACTTCATCATTGACTCCAGTTCAAGTAGCTGCCTTTTAAAAAGTTTCATTCTACAAAGTTGTTTATAATTGAGCTAACAATATTACCTCAAATGTTTAGCTCAAAACGCTTCGTAATTCGTCCTGGAGCTTTAATTCTTCACTGATAGCCTAGATTCACTCGAGAAACGAACCCTATGTATTTATTTTGCCCCTCAGGCTTTATTCTGGCGAGTTTTCCCTCCAGCTGCACAGCCACAGAAAATAAACACATAGAGCTTTCGAATGCTACTAGAATTACACAAATAGCCTAAGTAGTTTGTTCAAACTAACCCAATGAATTCAACCTTCTTGCTTATATCACTGCCCAAAATCCAGCATGAAGCCTTCTTGTGCCACCTTGCCCACTATTGATGATGAAGGGCTAAGATTTAGCAGATTTTCTTTTGCTAACTTCACTCACAATATTACTTCAACACTACACCTCATTAGACGGCATGGTCTCATCCATATGCTTATTATGCATTCCATCATCAAGCATGAACTTCTTTAGCCTAGCGGAGTTTTGTCCTACTTTTACACTTAGCTACCCAAGAGCTTATTTCTTCTTGCTTCCATCTTCTATCCTTCCTAAGACATGGCTTCATTAAGCTCATTAGAAGACATCACATTACTTACTCTTACTTAAAGTAATTAGGTTCGGTTTTACAATAAGAAATTCCATTTTAGATAATAGAATGTGAAATACGATCACCATGTGGAATAGATAAAAGAGCCTGGTAGAATCTCTTGCTTCCAAGGCTTTTACACTGTTCTTCTCTACTCTGCTCAAAAGATAATCTCGCTCTCGCGAGAGTCGGCCCTCTCTCTACTTTTCCACGTCTTCTGGTTTCTCTCTCGAGCTAACCAGAGCGATCTTCCGGCGTCTCTTCCCTTCTCTCGCTCCGCCTTCTATGTAAAAGAAAAACTATGGACAAGGCTACTTCTATCTAAGGGAAAATTATCTAACTGTCAAACTCCTTTACTGAAGGTGGCCTTTGGTATTTATAGAGCTTCGGGGTGAAATGCTTCTTTTCTCTTATGATTGCACTGATAGGATGACATTAATTCTCTGTCTGATGCGCCAAATATTTGTCACCGAAAAATTAAGTATACTTGCTACAATAGTTCGTTAACGCTTGTCAACTTAATTCGGAACCGACCGTCATCAGCTTTCTGTCCTATCGTGATTTATTACGCTTTTCACCTAGATACGCCCACCAAGTTGCGCTAGATCTATGCGACAACCTTCTTGAGCAGATATTTGCGAGTGCAAATGACCGCATAGCCTTGTGGTAACGCAATCTTTTGATGCGCTCGGCCGTTGATTTTTTTGGATTGCGTTTTCGCGTTGCGTCAATGCATATTCTGCACAAAAATACATGAGTTAACTGTTTTAATGCAATAGACGCATGCGGCCGCAATATTGTGAACTTAATTCTTTTTGGACGCAATCTTGTATATTTTTTTCAACGCAACCTACATTGTTTTATAATATAGCATTGTAATAACGTGCATTTCTGCCCATTATCGACACGCAATCCCTCCAAATTGGCTAAGTGTCTGACCCTCAAAGTAAATGGTAGGATGCACAATGTGATGGTTTGGCATGTGAGCTTGGTTTATTGAGTAGGCCTAAAAGGAAGGCTAATGTAAACACTAAGTAGTATGCTTGTATGTGTAGGTTCAACTCCCATTGGAAAAGCCTATCAAGCCTTAAGGAAGCAAACTTGAAGGACCTGTGAGTGACTATAAATGATTTATAAATGGTTTATTTTAATAATCCATGCTTTATGAACAGTTACTTTTATGCTGGTTATTTTACAAGAAGTTCCAAGCAACGCATTTCCCTAAAGTTTATAAACGCATGCTAGTTCAAAGTTTATGAAATATGATTTGGTACAATGGTTGAAGCATGGTAGTTTTCAAAAGATGATTCTATGACATATTTGAGTTACAAATATTTGTATTATGTTTTAAAGCATATGTGCGCTTAATGTTGTTGAGCATACGTTAGCAAATGATATTCTTATTAAAACTATGTTTTATGAGATCAAGCTTTTAATAAGCTTGTTTTATGAAAATGTTTTCCTATCGAGTATTTTTAGCTCAGTACTGAAGTACAAAGAGAAGGTATCTGAGTTGTACTACCTAGTTTCAGTTATGTTATATATGTATTCCATGGATCTAAGTAGATTAAATATGTTAGTTAGACAGTAAGTGCCACAAAAGGGTTGGTAACTACTGTCGTCACATTCACTTATAGATTAAGAAGGGTAATCTAGAAAGGTGTGTGACATTAATCCCATTGGAAGCAATAGGTTAATTAGGCAAAAAGAACTGCTCTTATCAACCTAGAGAAAAACCATATTGAACGTTTGATTAGATGTTGGAAGTCAAACACTCATCTGAGTGTTATCCCTAGAACTTAATGCAATTAGTTAATTTGTATGGAGTAGATTCGTTTTCTATGCATGTTAATTAATTAGGTAATTTGGACCATTGATTGGGACTCTAATCAATTGGGCTAGGCATATTCAAGAAACTAAATTCAATTTAAATAACTCGATGAACAAAAATTACATTGGCCAATTTCGATTCCCTTAAGCTAGATCGTTTCTTTAATTGCATTGCTATTTTTTAGTTTCTTGCAATTTATTTCTTTAATGCACTTTCCTTTATCCTACCATACAAATCCCCCCTCATTTATCACTTTAACTGAAAACAATCTTGATGAACTAATCTTTCGTGCTTCCGTGAGATTCGACCCCGGACTTGCCTCTTGTACTACCAGTTAGTATAAGTAGTTTGTTTGATGATTAATAAATATTATTTGTATAGCAAGGGTTTGGGAGTGACACCGAAATTCCCGTTGTCAAATTGGTGTCGTTGTCGGGGAAGCCAATTAGTTCTTCTTAGTTAGTTTTTAGTTAAAGTTTCTTTTTCTTTGATTTGTTTCCTTTTTGTGTTAGTTAAGCATAGCAGGATTTCTGAATCAGTCTTCGATGTCCAAAGGTCAAGTTGAAAATTTTGATGACGAGGTAAGTGGCCTTTGCCATGAGCTTGTCGAGTTTACTTCCTTGGTTGGCCACTTGGTGAGAAGGAGATCACAACAAGTAGAGGTGTGCGGGAGTTGCCTACTTGAGAGGCATCCCACGCAAGTATGCCCGAGGTTGTAGTCGATGCTAGCACCATGTGAATTCGCCGAGGAGGCGTATTACGGTCCTTGGGACTATGAGCCTCACCATTCTTGACCGGGGGAGTCTTTCGACCATGGATACTCAGGATGGCAACAGAGCTTTGGTGGCCAAGATTTCACAACACCACACCACTTGACTCACGCTCAGTCTTCAAGGTCAGGTTTGTCTTTAAATGCTTTGGTTATATAGCTTGCTGACAGATCTTTTAATTTTGAGTAGGATAATCTCCGTAGGAAGCAAGAGTTCGAACGCATCCAGCAGGAGAGTCTTTTCCCTGAGGCAGAGGCTAGGACTGATTTGCAAAGTCTGAGTGACTTTGTTCCTTGACTCACAACTTTAGCTAGGAGGATGGATGAACCGTTGCCAGACCAATCCTTTGTTTTCCTAAGACCCAGAGGAGTGAGGTATTCCATGTTGACACGATGGAGGAGTAGGAACCACTTCCTAGAGATTTGTGCCCAGGTATAACTTTGGAGTTTTTAGTTTCTGAACTTACTAATAGTACTTCTCAGTTTCAGTAGGATACAAAGAATTTTCAGTAGAATTTTCAAGCTTGGCTACAAGGATTGATCACCCATGTTGCCTAGCTGAACGACGTCATGCAGAAACTGGAGAGCACATCAGAGCAGTCCAAGGTCTATACTTCAGAGGCCGATATCTTTGCGGAGTACTACTACTATTAAAGAATGAAGGTTTGCATTGATAAAATATATTAGATTGCGTCCAAAAAGCATTAAGTTCATAACATTGCGGTCGCATGTGTTCATCGCATAGAAACAGTTAATTTTTGTATTTTTATGCAGAATATGCGTTGATGCAAGGAGAAAAGCACGATCACAAGAAATCAATGGTCAAGCACAGCATTACCGCAAGGCTTTGTGATGATTTGTGCTTGCAAACATCTGCTCAATAAGGATTGCCACATACAGCCGCGCAACTTAGTGGGTGAATCTGGGTGAAAAGCATAATAAATCACGATGGGACAGAAAGCTGATGACAGTTAAATCCGAATTAAGTTGACAAGCTGCTAACAATAACAAGTACACTCAGTTTTTTGGTGACAAATATTTGACACATCAGTCAGAGAATTAAAGCCATCCCATCTGTGCAATCATAAGAGAGAAGCCTTCTTTCACCCTAAAGCTTTATAAGCACCGAAGGAATCCTTCAGAAAATGGGTTCAGCTAATTCAGCAAATTCGAATACTTAAAGAAGGGAAGAGATGCCAAAAGATCACTCAGGACAACTTGAGAGAGAACTCGAAGGTGTGGAAAGCAGAGAGCGGGTCGACTCTCACGAGAGCGAGACTATCTTTCGAACAGAGTAGAAAAGACAGTGTAAAAGCCTGGGAAACAAGAGATTGCTACCAGGCTCTTTATTCTCTTCTTGCATTATTATTCTGTATTTCAACTCTATATTTATACAATGGAAGTTCTTATTCTACATCTATTCACTCGCTTGAAAGCACACATGAGTAGCTAAACTTATCGAATGGGTTGAGAAGAACTAAGCTCACATGACCTAAAATCTTCACTGCACGCAATTATCTTGTTTTACGCTGTGCCCAACACCCCTTTAGAGCTACTCGAGAGAGAGTCTAAAGAAAGAACTTAAGACTTGAGAGAGCTAGGTTAGAATCCAGACTCGAGAGATCAAGATTAGATCTGCATAAACAAGAGATAGGGACTTAGAGATAAGCTCTGTTTGCCAACCTGCATCGCATGCATCCTAGAGATAGGTTATGATATTATGTGGTCGCTTTATTTGTGTGCGTGTCATTTTGCCATCGCATGGATAAGAATAGAGGCTTATGTGTAGGTCATATAGGCTCATCGCATATATCGCATATATCGCATGTGTTCTAGTATTAGAAGCCGTAGCATTCGCGTCGAGAGATGGTTTTCTATTGTATGTGTGTTGCATGCATGACATGAATGCATCCTAGGAAGTGTTAGCCGAACCCCTTCTCAACAATCCAAACATCTATTTGATTATTTTGTTACTACAAAGACTTTTGAGAAATTACCACCGCATATCGTTTTCCAAAGCCTTGAGTTCAACCCTGGACTTACCAGGAAACTCAGTGGAATTTTTCTCAATGCATTTCCACCACCGCATCTCATTCCATAATTTCATCTCATAAAATAATGCATCATGCACGTGGAGTACTAAGTACGATCACACCTTAGGTACTTCCTCGGATACCTTCTATACCTTCGGTACCCGGCATATTAGAAACATAATATCCATGGAAGATTCAAGCATCATTATCAGTCAACATGCATACTTCAAAATTAATAACATGTAGTAGCATTACTTTTCATACATTCTTAACATACGCTAGGATTATCAAAACTCATTTAAAACACAAGTATAAACTTTAGTTCCTTGGAAAACCCACCAGCGTTAGCATGAAATTCATTTAAAATGCATGTCCCTTTTGTGAACATGTTTGAAAACATATAGTCACTCACTAATCCTTGGGCTTGGTTCTTCCTAAGCTTTGTAGGCCTCCCAAATGGACGTAGCTCATAATAGCAAACCTCCATATAATAATACGAGGTCACTCACTAATCTTTGGGCTTGGTTCTTCCTAAGCTTTGTCCCTTTTGTGAACATGTTTGAAAACATATCAACATATCATAATACGAGGTCATTACGCAAACCTCCATCCTGAATGAAGCTGTTCACAACCCTACCTACACACATGGTAGATAGTCAACATTTCACATTTAAACTGTTCATAACCTTTTGTGCACATAAATCCCCCTTTATGGGCTCAGAAGCTAGGTCCGTCGGCCCTTTGACCATCCCATGCAAGGTTCCTCCCACAGGCTCAGGAACTAGACCTCTCAGTCCCCTGACCATCCCGTGTGATTCCATCTCGAGCTCATGAGCTAGGTTTGTTAACCCCTCGACCATGCCGACCCCATGCTCTTCTCATGGTAACAAGCATTCATCCATATAATATAATTCAAATTATGCTAAAAGATTAAAATAAGCAACCACTCACAGTAATCTGTTGGGATTTCTCTTCCCTCCCAATTCACCTGGTTTTCTCTAGCCTTCTATTGAACCCATATTCAGATTCATTTTGAAGCTCATATTTCTCATTATTTCAGACCATATCTCAAGACACTTCTAAAAATATATCTAGAAATGCCTTAACTTTATTACCTTAAAGTTTAGCCTTGAAACTCCCACTTGAGACTTGAGAGTCTCAAGTTTTCTCCACTTGTCTCGACTGTCCCTTTTCCTACGAACACCTATTGGTTTCCTTTAATTTTGATAGCCCTTCGTATAGAATTTTCTCATAGCAGCCCTCATACAGAAACCACATTCAATTTGAAATATTTTTGTTCAAGAATCATTTTATTTGCACTAGTAGTCTGGGAGAACTTCTTGTTTGAACTTAGTGCTACTGCCTGTTCGCACAGCCTGCACAGCTCTTGCGTCCTTTGCTTTAATCAATGCAAAGATCAACACAACCCTTCTTCTAATCAACACAAAGCTCCTTCTGATTTTCTCTTAACCTCTTCTTTTATGTGATTCTTGAAGCGAAAGTGTTTTGTGAACTGAAGTGAAATTCTTGGCCTTATTTATAGGCGTTCCCACTTCTCCCGGTGTTGACACCTCCTTCTATCTGCATGCCCAAGCATCTCTGATAACGTAAAAAGAATGTTATGTTTTATCGCTTATGCACTACTGATGAATGGATGATGATTCAAGTTCTTAGCCTCAGCAACGGCGCCGAAAACTTCGTAACAAAAATTTATATTCTTTAGGCATGCACTTTGTTGAATGAATGAATGATTAATGGCGTTCTATGCGCTCAAGTGCTTTACGATAAATATATTACGATACTACGTTCTAGGTGTTTGCAATGATGATAATATGATTCGTAGTATGCGATGATGTAGTGTGTGTCACAAGTTTTCTTGCATTGAAACAGGTTATAATTCCAACGCAAGTTTCTCAGATTGACCTGAGGTCGAACACGGGGATTTTTGTTGTTATTGTGATACTAATGTGGTATAAGCGACCGATTTAACATAAAGAATAAAGAATTTGTTTGTGCAGAAAAGTAAATTGCGATGGTAAATAAAGTGCGAGGAAGTAAATTGCGTTGATAAAATAAATGTCTAAACTATTAATGATACAGGGTGAGGACTGGCTGTGAAGTTGTACAAAAGAATCTAATGAATGCGGTGGCAAGCTTGTGAATGAATCAGAAAAAGAATGAGAGTAGGAAGAGGACATCACAAGTTTGTCAATCCCGTTAAGGACGCAACTGAGGTTCCGCTTTCCCTTGGCTTACACCTTTCAGTGATCGGCCGCGTTCCTATATGTCTATGGTGAAACAGGGATGAACGTAATGAATGCAAGGTTGTTTCCATCTCTGGAAATACTTCTCACTTTTGTTAACGCATTCTTCCAACCTTCTCTCGATAGGTGGAATAACATCTTCACTTTTGCTCTCACAAGTGAAGATGCCATCGAACATGCTTTAGCTAAACTTAGTCTATTACCTTAACAAGGATTAACTCACTCGATTAATCCTTCCCCTTTACCCAGGGGATTAATGACACATGATGGAGAAATGGATGATAAATGTGTGGAAAGAAACAGAGAGATGATAATGATTACGATAATGATATTTAAATCTAGAGATCAACATTTGATACATGATTTTGAATGGGAGATTAAAGAAAGATGAACACAGTATATGAATGAAAGAATAGAAACAAACACAGAAAGAGTGTTAATGTCTTGACACAGATCCCTATCGGAGACGTTGTACTTGTCGGCGTGTGGATGAAATGGAGTGGAAAGCTTCCCTCTTAGGCTTGCTTTCCAGGTAGAAGTGACCTCTTGCACAAAGCTTCTTCTTCGGGAATGCAAAGAGTTTCTTGCTCAGAGACTCACCTTTCAGCCTTGTCTCGTCGTTCTCCTGGATTTTCTCTGTATTGTCTCTTCTAACCAACCTCTTTTACAATGAATTCGAGGAAGCTATTTATAGACCTTGGCTCTCTGTAATAGTGGTCCCACTTTGTAATTCTAATAATTCCCGCCATAGCGTAGTGGAAAAGTCCGCTCTGTTCCACGATCAATTTGTCAGAATCGTACAACAGAAAAGTTGTACACTTGTCAGAATGCTCCGCGAATGCGTTGCTCTTCACATCTTCAATCAATCCCCGCATGCAGTGTAGTTGTTTTGATCTATTGTTGATTACCACATGCGGTGGAAATGCGTTGATCGCTTGAATCCATGATCGATCGTCGCATGCGCTTCAATTGTGTTGATCTTCTTCGTTCTTGATCGATTGCTGCATGCTGAGTGGATGCATTATTCATTTTTTCCTCGAGCAATTAACGCATGCGGTGACCTATTTCCTGCAAAACAAAGACTTGGACATTCCATTTCGCTATCGCAATGGGGTTAATGGGTGTGTTCACGACACTTTACAATTTTCCTATTTCTAAGCCAATTTATATACTGTCGACGCAATTGTTCCTTCTTTTTGCCGCATAATCTAAATAAAATAACATAAATAACTTGTATTTCTACAAGTTATCAGTCTATTACTCAAGCTTCCAATGAAATCTCTTGCCACCACCAGCTTGAAGTGTTCGCTTCATCTTCAACCAATACAACACATTCAGTTTGCATGCCTTCTTCTTCGCCCACTTCAAATTGCATGGACTTCAGACATCCCTTTGATTGCTACATGCCCGGATAAGTCCATCAACCCATAATTCTCTTATCATCGCATACCCTTCATGGCCGCTGGTGGCTTAAAATCAGGTGAACGCAAATGCGCGATGCATGTCTTAGGTTATGCGTTATACTCATGCGTCGGTGGTCATACGATGGAATCGAATGTGTGCGTTGAACTCATATGCAATGACCATGCGTTCTTGTCACAAGTTTTCTTACGCTCTCGCCAAGTATAACGAGAACGCATGTTTCTCGGGTGATCCGAGGTCGAACTCAGGGACTTGTAGATAAATTTCTGCGGTGATATGTTTGCGGTGGATAAATAAAAGAATGATGAGGGTTGTAATCTATAAACTACTCCTACTCCTAACTAATAAACAAAGCAGTGGAAGTATGAATGAGAGGTAGAGACACGGCAACTGTTGACGCGTAGTAAAATGCATGGAAAAATAGATAAAATGTGAGGGTGTCTTTATTGCACACTGAGCTCTACCGCAAGGGCAACCCCAGCCAGTGCAAAGCTATGCGATCATCCTACACACACTTGTGTCTAATTCTAGAACACGTGCGATGTATATGTGATAGTGTCGAGAGGCCTTATTTTTAAGTCTCTATTCCTACTCATGTGCTCCCACACATAAACAAAATGACCGCATACCACCGTATCCTACTTCTAGACGCATGCAATATCCTGTCCGTAGGGTGCATACGCTGTGTAATAGCAAACAAAGCTTATATCTAAGTTTCCCATTCTTGCTTATGCGATCTGATCCGCTCTCTCGAGTCTTAGATATGGTTTTTAGATTACTCTCCTAAGTATGCCTAAATGATGAATGATGCGCTCATAAGACAAGGTAATCGCATAAACCTGGCTGACGTAAGATTATTGCTATCTCTAGTGAACATTTGCTTACATTGCTTAAAACAAGCGTTGTAAGACAAGGTAATCGCAAAAATCGGGCAGTTGGTTGTTGCTAACTTTACTCGTAGACAAGCATTGCATCCGCTTATAGACAAGCATATCTATAGCTTTACACTAAGCAAGTAAGGTTTTCTCACAACACTCACGCAACGCACACCTCCTAGTGGTTTGCTACATGCTTCATATTCCTATGTCGCATGATTAAGTATGTGATACTCTAACAGTCTCACTAAGTAATGCAATGAAAGTAAAGGATGCTAAGTAAATGAAGATGGAGGTGGAGTTGAAGGAAACTATAGAAATGTATTGATCACAAAATGTATTAATTCCTTAAGCCAAAATGTAATACAATACAAGGAAAGAAGAGAAATGGAAGGACCAGCTAGAAGCAAGATTTATGTCAAGGCTGCCGGTGGTGCCATGGATTGGTGGTGGAGCAGACTCTCTCATGCTCTAGCTCCGGAAAAAGCTTCAGTCGTCACTCAGAATGAATGAAGGAGATGAAGAACTCTCAAGCTTTCTTCTCACGCTTTCGTCTGGATAACAAGGATCCGCTCTAAGGCGAGCCTCAGGCAAAAAACCTTGGATAAATTGAAATTCTGCTCGGCGGCTTCTATTTATAGAGCTTGATCACCTATAGCATTAATGGACCTGCTCTGAATCTGATACTCGCGGCGCGATGGTCCTTTTCTGATCTCTGCTGCTAACGGCATGGTAGGTGAAATGTCAACATCATCTTTTGATTCTCCCAAGGTATACGTTCATGCTTGCATTTCACCAGCCTTGCATTCATCCTTGTACTATGGTTATCATTATGTAGCGACAATCTCCTTGCGATGACCGCATTCGCTCGATGCCCGCAAATTCTCTGCAATGACCGCATTTGCTTGACGACCGCAACTTCTATGCGATGGACGCATGCGGTTGATGGCCGCAACATCCATGCATCGAATGTATGCATTCACCTTTTCGATGGAGATATTCCCCACATGCGGTCGTTTTTGCGATAGCCCAGCTTCCTCGTATGCGTCCGTTTCCTGCGTTAGCTACAGAGAATAGACAATTGAACACATAATAACGCATAATACTGGGTTAGCTGAGATTTTTGATAGCTAAGCCTTGTTAACGCATGGTTTATGTCCTTTAGCACAAACTCTATCTTGACCATGACTCCTAGCCAACAATTCTATGTGCCCAACTTGTATCTCATGACCTGCCTAGTCACATGCAATCAACTAGCTTTCCCAAGGCTAATGCTTAGTCCACATGACAGCATTCTCCTTCCCACACATAGCCTTATGATTAGTGCATACCCTATAGACCATTGCAAAGCATGCCTTTCAACGGCCAAGGCTTGCCTTGCCATTGCCTAGCCTCTTCCTAACGCAAACCTTATGAGCAACCCCAAGTATGCCTTTGTTGCATGCCAACGCCCATGGCCAGGTGCGCATTCACCACCTAACATCACAAGCCTTGTGTGCTACAAGCATCATCAACGCATACAGTATATATGCGCCCATCATGGCTTGATCCATTGTATAGCTCATCGCTCGCTGCCTCAATGCACATTGCCTTACTCCAGTGCATAGCTCTAGCGCACACTGATGCGTTATTTTATGAGATGAAATTATGGATGAAATGTGGTGATAGAATTGCATTGAGAAATCAAGCTTTCTCAGTGGAATCCAAGTATAAACCCCACTGAGTTTCTTGATAAGTCCACGGTCGAATTCAGGGACTTGGGAAAACAATATGCAATGATAATTTTTCACGAAGACTTTGCGGTGACTGGTAACTCAAATAGTTGTTGGTTTTGTTTGTTGCAATAATGAAATAAATAAATGTGGTGGATTTGAGAAAAGTTTGATTATGCGATAGATGCACTGATTATGCGAATGAACAGGTTGAGAAGGTCTTTAACTAGCGTTACCTGGGAATGCGTCAGACTATTTGATCATGCTACACTCATGCACAATGATAACTTGTAGAAATACAAGTTATTTATACTGTTTGATATTGCGGCAAAAAGAAAGAAAAGGTGCGTCTTAGTATAGAAATTGGCTAAGAAATGCGAGAGTTATAAAATGTCATCGATATACCCACTAACACCATTGCGATGGTACAATAGAGTATTTTAATTTTTGTTTTGCAAGAAATCAGTCACCGCATGTGTCAATGGCTCAAAGATAAAAGAAACAACGCATCTACGTCACATTGTGCCCATCATTCAGGAATGAAGAGATGATCAGCGGGATGACGGTGCATGCGACAATCGGTCGAGAGCTTAGCGATCAATGCAATTTCAACCGCATGCATTAAAACAAAAATAACACTACATGCAGCGATCGATCGAAGATGTAAAGAGCAATGCATTTGCGGAGGATTCAGATAAATGTATAGCTTTCAGTTGTGCATTTCTGACAGGTTGATTGCATAACAGAAGAAATATTTACTCTGCCATTTCAAGAACTACCATAACCATAAAGTGGGTACCACAAAGTCAAAGAGCCAAGCTTTATCTATAAATAGCTTCTTCAAATTCACTGAACAAGATACGTGAATACATAGAGACGTGTATATATTGATCTGAGAGAGAGACTGGTCTGAAGCGATTTCCAGAGTAAATTTGGGATAATCAAGAGACAAGGCCGAGAGGTGAGTCTCCGGGCAAGGAATCCTTCCAATCCCCGCCATTAAAGCTCTTTACGAAGGTCACTTCTACAAGAAGAGCAAGCCTGAGAGGGAAGCTCTCCTCTCCATTACTTCCACACGTCGGCAAGCAAAACCTCCATCCAGGATCTGTGTCAAGACGTTGACACTTTTCTATATTTTTTTCTAGTCTCTTTTTCATCATTTGTATTCATCTTCTTAATCTTTCATTCACATAATGTATCGAACGCTTAATCTTAGTATTAAATGTTATGATAATTTCCATTGTCATCTCTCTATCTATTTCCGTTCACCCATAATCCACTTTCTCCATGGTGTTTTCCTAATTCCCTGGGTAAATAGCAAGAAAGCAAGTAAATTAATTTGTGTTAAGGAAATGATTAAGTCTAGCTAGCATGCTCGACGACATCTTCTCTTGTGAGAGCAGAAGTGAAGATGTTATTCCGACTATTGAGAGAGGGTTAGAAGAATGCGTTAACTAAAGCGAGAAGTACTTCCAGAGATGGAAGTAACCTTGTATTCATCACATTCATCCCTTTTCACAATAGAGATATGAGAACGTGGACGATCACCGAGAGGTGTACGCCAAGGGAAAGCGGAACCTTAGTTGCATCTTTAATGCAATTAACAAACTTGCGTTGTTTTTATTATTTACTCTTTCTCTTTCTGATTCATTCATAAAGACTTGCCGTCACATACCACGATCCTTTGTATAACTTCATAATTAGTCTCAAACTCAGTATCATATATCATGTATCTTGTATCTTGTATCATATAAGTTTAGGATTTTATTTTCAACGCAATTTATTTTCATCGCACTTTAGATTCCTGTATAAACCTAATTCTTTATTAATTGTAAAAACTGGTCGCATGTATCACAAAAGTAATGCATTAACGAAAACAATCCCTGTGTTCGACCTCGGATTAGTCTGAGAAACTTGCGTTGGAATTATACTTGGTTTCAGTGTAAGGAAACTTGTGACATGCATTTATCGCATATTACAAGCCTATCATTAACAACACATATTTACAAGTAGTGTGCATAAGCGATAACACAACATGACATTCCATCTACATTCCATTTCTACGTCATCAAGATTATGGCAACATGAGCTTGCATGATTCATTCATTTACATTCATATTTGTCCACATGCTATAAGACATAAAATACCCGCGTTACATAACAAATCATTTTCCAATGCGAATGCGGTGCTCCTAAGTCTAGGATGCATGTGTTGAATGTAAAAGTGTCTATAGAGCTTATTCCTAAGTCTCTACTCTTTTCCTATGTGATTATGCAGGATGCACACAAAGACAAGGTGACTGCACACAATCAGATCCTATCTCTAGGATGCATGCGATGCGTTAATAGAAAACAGTGATTATTCCTATGCTTCTATCTCTTGATTATGCGTTCTGATCTGACTCTCCCAAGCCTAGATTCTAACCTGACTTTTCCAAGCCTAGATCCTGTCCTTAGACTACCCTCCCGAGTATCTCTAATGGACGAATGAAGCATAATCGCATAGAATGAAGTTCTCCAGTTATGCTAGCTAAGTGCTTCTCAACCCATTCAACAGATTTAGCTACTCATGCGTGATAAACAGAGAGTGAACAAATATAGAGATGTAAATTCCATTTCTATATATGAGTTTGAATACAAAATAACAATGGTAGATAAAGGTAGAGAGCCTCGTAGCAATCCCTTGTTGCCCGAGGCTTTTACACTGGCAACTCTATTCGGTTCAAAAGATATTCCTACTTCCGCAGGAGCTGGCCCTCTCTTTGATCTTGATGCTTTCTGCACTTTCCCAAGCTCACCGAAACGATCTATCGGCACAACCTCCTTCTCTCGTTTCTGCCTTAAAATGAAAGAAAATTTAAGACCAAGGCTAAACTATTTAAGGAAAAATTCTCTAACTCTCTGAACTCGATGAACCGCTTTTCTAAAGGATGCCTTTGGTATTCATAGAGCCTCGGGGTGAAAGGTGGCTTCTCTCTTATGATTGCTTAGATGGGATGGCTTTAATTCTCTGACTGATACGCCGAATATTTGTCACCGAAAAGCTGAGTGTACTTGTTATCGTTGGTGGCTTTTCAACTTAATTTGGATTCGACTATCATCAGCTTTCTATCCCATCGTGATTAATTATGCTTTTCACCCAGATGCGCCCAACAAGTTGTGCCGGCTCTATGCAGTAATCCTTCTTGAGAAGATGTTTGCGAGCATAAATCACCGCAACACCTTGCGGTAATGCTGTGCTCGACCATTGATTTCTTTGTGTTCGTGCTTTCTGCCCTGCGTTAATGCATATTCTGCATAAAAATACCAAAGTTAACAGTTCTTATGCGATGAATGCATGTGACCGAAATGTGATGAACTTAATGCTATTTGGATGCAATCTAACATATTTTATCAATGCAAACCTTCATTGTTTAATAACTTAGCACTGTAATAACGTTCCTTTCTGCTCGTTATCACACCCCCAAATTTAAAAAATTCTTGTCCTTAAGCATAAGCTAAAGATTTCCTTTAGAAAAACAACCGCAAATCTCTTTTCCTAGATTTCTCAAGGATACTTCATTCAAATCCTATACACCAAAATTTCCTCAATTCTTATTTAAGTCTCCTCTTAAAATATTTCTAAGATTTAGGGACCGCAAGTTTAACCTTCAAAAGGACTTTACTAAGTTCCAGGACATCGCAGGATTTATTTAAAAAAAAAACTTTTTCATTGGGGTGTTAAATGATTTTATCTTTGCATATTTTTGTCATTGTTATTTTATTTTTCACTCTGACCTTGCGCTGATCCAAGTGCCTCACGTTCGTTTTGGCTTGCCCCCACGTGTGTCATACGAACATCCAACTATGAGCAAGGCATTCTTTCTTAAACTAAACTCATACATACTTGGCAGCGGAGTTGCGGTCATTTATTTTTGCGTTGATCCTGGTCATTTATTTTATTCTTTCTTAGGTGTTCTTACTTTTGTTTTGGCTTGCCCCCACGTGTGTCATGCAGGCATCCAACTACAGGTAACTACCTTTTACAACTTAACTCTTATCAACATGGGTTTCCCCATTGCGTTGACAGTGGAGTTATTATTCTCAATTTTGTTTGTTTTCTTTTGTTTTTTTTATAGAGCTAAAAAATTAGCAAGGTCGAAAATAAATACCTCACCCCTAAATTTAAAATGCAGCAATGTCCTTATTGCCAAAATATTGAAAGAAGTCATGCGATGTTCTTAGGAAGTTTGGTAAAGGGTCAGTTTGAAAGAAAACTAACAGACCACTAACTTATAGAAATATTTCATGAGGTGACTTTTCTAAGATTAAGTTGACTCTAGTATATACGAAAAAATAGAAGCATGTGTTTCATCATTGAAATCATAATTGGCAAACAGACATCATGCGGTGACTTACTAAATTCATCAATGTTAAATGATTGTGGTAATCAAAGAGGATGCGGTGATAAAACTTTCAAAATTAACATGCGATGCGATAGTGCAAAATTTGGAATAAAGTGAACGAGAAATACAACCCCCAAATTTGCGCTATCGCCCGCGTTATTTGTTGACGCATCCTGATTTGCGGTGATCTATCTTCTTTGGATTGCGGTGACAAAGTGACGTTGCGTCTTCGTGTGGTGCCTCTGTAATCGTGTACCTTGATCGTTTACAAAGGAACATCGAGAGGGTCAAATGATAAAAAAAGTTAACAAAATTTTTCTTGCCCCCTTTTTTTAAGAGAAGTAACGAAGTAGATATGAGAAAATAGATAATAACAAGATTTGATGCAGAATGATAATTGAAGTGTCGTAGAAGTGAGAATTCATGAACCAAACAAAGGATAATCCAGAAGATTTGAGCCCCAGATGGTGTTGCATGCCAGTGCAGGGGCCACTCCATTTCCTCTATTCCGGGTTTCCCAGGTCAACGAGGCCTTTTCTTTCTGAAAATCACCCCTGCAATATGCCTTAACTCGCTGCCCATTAACCTTAAATGTATGGCTACCGTTCTTAGTAATCAGCTCCACTGCACCATGTTGGAATATTTATTTAATGATGAAGGATCTGGACCAGTGTGATTTTAACTTGCCAGGAAAGAGCCGTAGCCGTGAATTGAAGAGTAAGACCTTTTGTCCCACATGGAGATTTTTACTGCATATGTGTTTGTCGTGCCAGCGTTTTGCACGCTCCTTGTAGATCTTTGCATTTTCATATGCGTTAATCCTCCATTCCTCCAGCCCGACCAGTTGAAGTTTTCTCGCTTCTTCTGCTTTCTTCAAATCAAAGTTTAGCTTCTTCACCGCCCATAGTGCTTTGCATTCCAGCTTAAGAGGCAAATGACATGCCTTACCAAATACCAACGCATACGGGGACAACCTATGGGTGTTCTAAATGTAGTCTGGTACGCCCACAATGCATCGTCAAGCTTTGTTGCCCAGTCCTTTCGCGAAGGCCTTACCACCTTTTCAAGTATCAGCTTGATCTCCCGATTGAACACCTCAGCCTAACCATTCGTCCGCAGATGGTATGCGGTGGCCACTTTGTGGAGAATGTTATATTTGCGCATTAGTTCCTTGATAGTATGATTGACAAAGTGGGATCCTTCATCACTTATTATGGCATGTGGGGTGCCAAATGAGTGAAATCTTTTTCTTCAGGAATTGAGAGACTACCGCCGCATCGCTTGCGGCGCATGCCATGCTTCAAACCACTTGGATACATAGTTGATGACTAAAAAAATATATTTTTTACCATTCGAGGGAGGGAATGGTCCAATGAAGTCGATACCCCATACGTCGAACAACTCGAGTTCCAAGATGATGTTCATAGGCATTGCATGTTTCCATGAAATGTTACCTGTGCATTGGCACTGATCACACTTCATCACATAGTCAGTTGCATCCTTAAACAATGTTGGCCAGTAGAATCCACTCTGTAATACTTTAGCTGTGGTGCGTTGTCGTACAAAGTTCCCACCATATCGTGAGTCGTGACATTGCGATAATATGCGTTGTTGAGCAGCATTTGGTATGCATAGTCGTAGAATCTTGTCTGTTTCCTTTTTATACAGATTTGGTTCATCCCAATAATAATATCTGCATTCATGTTTGAGTTTCCTCTGTTGGTGGTAGGTATAATCTTCAGAAAATTGCTCGTAAACCAAATATTTGACTATGTCAGCATACCATGGCAATTCTTCAATCTGAAACAGCTGTTCATCTGGAATCACTACACTCACCTCTGACTCCTTGCAGTCAACCTCAGGATTCTTCAATCTCGATAAATGATCCGCAACTTGGTTCTCTGTTCCTTTGCAGTCAACTATTTCCATATCGAATTCTTGAAGGAGGATAACCCATCTAATCAGCCTCGGCTTCACGTCCTTATTTGTCATTAGATATTTTATCGCCGAGTGGTCAGTATGGATAAGCACTTTTGTTCCCAGTAGATATGCTCTGAACTTTTCTAATGCAAGTATTATCATGAGAAGCTCTTTTTCTATGGTGGTGTATTTAGTCTGAGCAGGGTTTAACATCTTACTTGCATATGCGATGGGATGGAAGATTGTTTTTCTCTTCTGTGCTAGTACCACTCCTATCGCATACCCGCTTGCATCGCACATTATTTCAAAAGGATGTGTCCAATTCGGTGCGATCAAAATGGGTGCAGTCATCAATGCATTCTTTAAAATCATGAATGCATTGCAGCAATTATCATCAAAGTCAAATTTCCTATCAGCTTCCAACAACGCACTCAACGGTCGTTCTATTTTTGATAAATCTTTGACAAATCGTCTGTAGAATCCGGCATGCCCCAAGAAACTCCTTATAGCCTTTACATTTGTTGGAGGTGGAAGTTTTTCATTTGCTTCTATTTTTGCTTTATCCACCTCCAACTCGTCCCGAGAAACCTTGTAATGCCCTCATTCACCATAAAATGGCATTTTTCCCAGTTAAGAACGAGATTCGTCTCCTCGCATCTTTTCAGTATCTTCTCCAGGTTGGACAGACAAACTTCGTAGGTGTGTGATGCGTTATTTTATGATGTGAAATTATGGAGGAAATGTGGTGATGGAATTACGTCGAGCACTCAAGTTTTCTCAGTGGAATCCAAGTGTAAACCACACTGAGTTCCTGGTATGTCCAGGGTCGAACTCAAGGACTTTGGAAAACAGGCTGCGGTGGTAAATTTTAGAAAACTTTGCAGTAACCAATAACTCAAATAATTGTTTGGTATTGTTGATTACAATAATGAAAAATAAACAAATGCAGCTGATTTGAGAAAAGTTTGATTGTGTGATAGATGCACTGAGTATGCGGATGAACGGGTTGAGAAGATCTTTAGTGAGCGTTACTTGGGAATGCATCAAACTATGCAATCATGCTACACTCATGGACAGCAAGTCATTTCCCAATGCAAATGTGGTGCTCCTAAGTCTAGGACGCATGCATTGAATGAAAAAAGTGTCGATAGAGCTTATTCCTAAGTCTCTACTCTTTTCCTATGCGATGATGCAAGATGCACAAAGGCAAGATGACCGCATATAATCATATCCTATCTCTAGGATGCATGCGATGCATTAATAGCAAACAGTGCTTATTCCTAAGCTCCTATCTCTTGATTATTGATAACTTGTAGAAATACAAGTTATTTATACTGTTTTATTTTGATATTGTGGCTAAAAGAAAGAAAAGTTTCGTCGATAGTATAGAAATTGGCTAAGAAATATGAAAATTATAAAATGTCGTCAATACACCCACTAACACCATTACGATGGTAGAATAGAATGTTTCAGTTTCTGTTTTGCAAGAAATAAGTCACTGCATGCATTCATGGCTCAAAGACGAAATGAACAACGCATCTATGTCGCATTGCGCCTATAAATCAAGAATGAAGAGATGATCAATGCAATGACGGCGAATGCGACAATCGATCAAGAGCTCTAGCGATCAATGCAATTTCAACCGCATGCGGTAATAAAAAACAACACCGCATGTGGCAATTGATCAAAGATGTGAAGAGCAACACATTTGTGGAAGATTCTGACAGGTGTACAGCTTTTAGTTGTGCATTTCTGACGAGTTGATTGCGTAACAGAGGAATTTTCCATTTCGCCCTTTTAGAAACTACCCTAACTATACAGTGGTGACCACAAATTCAATGAGCCAAGGACTTGCCTATAAATAGCTTCTTCAAATTCGTTGAAGATATATACAGATACAGATACTTGTACATACATATATATATAGAGACGTGCATATACTGATTCTGAGAGAGAGGCTGGTCTTAAGCGACTTATAGAGTAGATTCAGGAGAACAACGAGACAAGGTCGAGAGGTGAGTCTCCGAGCAGAGAATCCTTCCAATTCCCGTAGTTGAAGCTCTGTACGAAGGTCAATTCTACCGGGAAAGCAAGCCTAATTGGGAGCTTTCCTCTCCACCACTTCCACATGCCGGCAAGCACAATCTCCGTTCAGGATCTGTGTCAAGACGTTGACACTCTTTCCGTATTTGTTCTGATAACTTATAGAAATACAAGTTATTTATGCCATCTTATCTAGATATTGCGGCCAAAAGTTAGCAAATATGCACCAATTGTATGAAAATTAGCTTAGTATTACAATAATTATAAATGATCGCAGTTACACCCACTAACACCATAAAGATGGAAGACAAGCCAAATTTTACTCTATTTTGCAAGAGACCAAGTCACCGCTTGCGCTAAAGGCTCATGAGAAACTAATCAATGCATCTCTGTCACAATGCGCC
>NW_024064953.1:9332-46437 GCF_009727055.1 Benincasa hispida | reverse complement strand
CGCCTGTCAATCAACATTGAAGAGACGATTACCGCAATGATGGGCGCAATGCGACAGTCGATCCAGAGCTGTGTTTCAACCGCATGCGATAATAAAAACAACACCGCATGCGGACCCATGATTGGAAGATGCAGTAGAGCAACGCAAAAGCGGAAGATTGAGACACGTGTACAACTAACGATTGTACAAAATGATGGTCTGATTACATAACAGAAGAAATAATATACCTCCATCTTCGAAATTACCATAACGATCAAGTGAGGACCACAAAGGCCGAAGTCAAAGATCTGCACCTATAAATACCCCATTGATTTCAGAGGAAAAGATATGCTACGGGATACGGGGTAAGTGCTGCAAAATTGTTGAGAGAAAAGGTTGAGCTAAGTGCTTAAGAGAACGAAATCGGGAAGAAGACGAGATTAGGCCGAGAGGTGAATCTCAGATCTAATTTGCCAAAACACCCGATTGAAAGCTCTGTGCAAAGGTCCTTGCTACCAGTGGAGCAAGCCTGAGAGGGAAACTCTTCCTGCCATCAACACCATCCTATCCAGCAAGTGGATCCTCGTCGAATCAGTGCCAAGACATTGGCACTTGTTTGTTTCTGTCTATCTCTTCATCATTGATTTCACTGTTCTTTATCTCTTCATTCACACAACATGTATCAAACGCTTAATAGAGATATTAAATGTTTCGATAGCTTCCATTTACCATTTTCTGACTATATTTCGTTCACCGTCAGTCACTTTCTTCATGATGTTTTCAAAAATTCCCTGATAAGCAACATGAATTAACCAGGTACTTAATTTATGTTAAAAGATATAAATGCATTTAGCTAAGGAATTCTAGACGGCATCTCACCTGTGAGAGTAGAAGTGAAGATGCCATTATGAATCTATCGAGAAAGGGTTAGAAGAATGCGTTAACTAAAGCGAGTAGTACTTCCAGACATGGAAGCAACCTTGCGTTCATTACGTTAGTCTCTATTTCACCACAAACATGTGGGAGCTGGCCGATCACCGAGAGGTGTACGCCAAGAGAAGAGCGGAACAGTATTTGTAGCTTCAATGCGATTAAGAACTTGCGTTGTTTATATTATTTGTTCTTTCTCTTTCCATTCTATTCATAAGACTTGCCGCCGCATCCCACGTCTTTGCACATCTCTCACAGCCAGCCTTGAGCCCAACATCTTGTACATGAAGCCTGTATCTTGTATCATCTAGCTTGGTTTACTGTATTTTTATTTTATTATCGTATCTTTACTGCTTTACTTTATTTTATTGCAATTTATATACCTGTACACACACACTTTTAAAGATTGAAAAAACCTGGTTGTATATATTCATGAACGTACCGCAATAAACCTAAACCAGTCCCCGTGTTCGACCTCGTATCACACAGAGAAACTTGCGGTGGAATTACACTTGGTTCCATCGTAAGGAAACTTGTGACAGCGCATGGCATACTACATGAACATCCATAATTAATGCATATTCAGAAGTAGTATCGCATATCATGAGCCGTAGAACATCATACATCCTTACCTATCTAAAATCCAGTCAATAAGTTTATTGGTGCCATTGTCGGGGATTTCGTTAACGGTTTATTATTTGAGTATGTTTTTGGTATTTTGCAGATAGATCTCATTGTATTGGTTGTTCAACATGGAGAGCAGTCTGACGGTTTATGAGTCCTGCGCCGAACAGGAATTCGTAGCTGACCATGAGATCGAGCGAACTTTCCGCGCAAAGGGTACGTCAAAACCGAATTCGGCGAAAAAAGGCAGCCAGCATGGCGGACAACAACGATAACACGGTGCCAGTTGCAAACCAAGGGGATGTTCGACCAATTCAAGATCCTGTTTTCCTTGGGCTGACCGCAACATCCCGATGCATAATTAATCGATGCGGTACCTAGTCTGTATGATTTTTTCGCCTGGAATCTCAAGGTCGACTTTGGAGGAGAATGCGCACTTTGAGATTAAGCCTATCATGTTGCAGATGATTAAAAAAGTCGGGCAATTCGGGGGTCTGTAAGGTGAAGACCCACATGCTCATCTGACTAGCTTTGCCGAGATGTGCGGAAATTTTCCTTACCTAGCGTTACCCCAGAAAATATAAGATTTTATCTATTCCCTTACACCTTGAGGGACGAGGCTAAGAGGTGGGCTTACTCACTGGAGCCAAATGAGATCACTTCATGGGAGCAATTGGTGGTGCAGTTCATGAAAAAGTTCTTCCCAACCGCTGTCAATGAAAGGCGGTCTCCCGCCCAGAGATGTGTGAGTCGTGATTTTATATATCAATATATATATTTGAAGATCATGCGCGACACTTAATGTGAAGCTCTTATGTACATGCGCGCGAATTCTTATTCCACAGATGTGATCGACAGCTAGAGCTACCACTCCGGTCCTTGATATCCGAAGCATATCTTCCAACGAGTTATGGTCCTCCAGTGTACGCGTCTTGATGAGGAAACATTTTACAATGGCCGTTAAAGTGAGTACGCCATATAGCTCTCTCTCACTCGCGGCTCTGTACTTCGCTCTATCCGAGTTCTCTCGATGACGATCTCTTACTATCCACACCTCACACCTGTCGTAGGCCAGATCACCTCCTGCTGTTGCATATATTGCAGGACGGAGAATGAATCTCGGGATCTACTATCGCATATATCACTCTTAGGTGGACATGTGTAACTACATCGCTGAATCGAATGGATATGGAGACAGATCGTCCGTGGTACTGGTGCCCCTTACCGAATATTAGCAAAAATGAAGACTCTCCATGCCTCTTGTCGTCCGGTCTACAAGTAACTGACAAGGTGACACCTGTTGTGATTCCTTATTCTGCCATATTGGTCCGCCTAATACGTGTGACCTCGATCTCCAGAACAATGGCAATTAACCAAGGAAGCCATTGCCCCACGAATCAGCACAACCCGTGCACCGACTCAAGTGGTCGCCAATCGTCTGCGTCCAATTGTTTGGAGGGCTCGATTGAGAGTGATGGGTGGTCCATTGAATCTTCAGCAAGTGTTGCTATCCAGAACAACCCTTCAGCAACACCTATAATCCAGGCTGGAAGAGCCATCCTAACTTCGGGTGGGGAGGCAATTCCCAACCTAAGGGGGCCAATAACATCAAAAGGGCAATAGTAGGGAATCCCCCTTTCAAACACAATCAGGGACAATCAAAACCGTAGGAACCAGCAACCGATCATCGTCTACACCTCGGGAGGCTCGTTTAGAGACGCCTTGCTGAAGCAGTATCATATCTCAAATGACTACAATCAGTAAATGCAAGCACAAGCAATCTTCTATAAGGAATTTGGAGATCTAAGTGGGCCAGTTGGCCTCTGAGCTAGAAGTCGAACACTGAGAACAATTTGCCTAGCAAATTCAGAAGCCCCAGGGATCTATAGGGAAGGACAATGTCCTTAAGACATTCCAAGCAGGGCAAAGCCTGATAACGCTGCGGAAAGATGTGGATTGCGTTCACAGCTGACCATGAGATCGAGCGAACTTTCCGCGCAAGGGTACGTCAAAACCGAATTCGGCGAAAAAAGGCAGCCAGCATGGCGGACAACAACGATAACACGGTGCCAGTTGCAAACCAAGGGGATGTTCGACCAATTCAAGATCCTGTTTTCCTGGTGGCTGACCGCAACATCCCGATGCATAATTATGCGGTACCTAGTCTGTATGATTTTTCGCCTGGAATCTCAAGGTCGACTTTGGAGGAGAATGCGCACTTTGAGATTAAGCCTATCATGTTGCAGATGATTAAAAAAGTCGGGCAATTCGGGGGTCTGTAAGGTGAAGACCCACATGCTCATCTGACTAGCTTTGCCGAGATGTGCGGAAATTTTTCCTTACCTAGCGTTACCCCAGAAAATATAAGATTTTATCTATTCCCTTACACCTTGAGGGACGAGGCTAAGAGGTGGGCTTACTCACTGGAGCCAAATGAGATCACTTCATGGGAGCAATTGGTGGTGCAGTTCATGAAAAAGTTCTTCCCAACCGCTGTCAATGAAAGGCGGCAGAAGGATGTATTGAACTTTGAATAGAAGGAGAATGAAACCCTGAGCACCACTGGGTGCGATCCAGGAGACTGGTGAAAAACTGCCCGCATATCGGGATTTCCGATTGCGTCTTGATGGAAACATTTTACAATGGCCTAAATAGAGCAATGCAAGCTGTTGCTAATGCCTCCGCGACAGAAGTTTTATGGATAAGACATACACTTAGGCCAAAGTCATCCTCGGCCGCATCTCGCGGAATATGGATGACTGAATCGACGATGGATATGGAGACAGAGGCGCCAATAGAAGCAAAAATGAAACAGCCATTGTCCCTGCAGAGACAATGACCATGTTGGCTGCACAGATGGCCACGGTGACCTCGATCCTCCAATCAATGGCAATTAACCAAGGAGCCATTGCCCCACAATCAGCACAACCCGTTGCACCGACTCAAGTGGTCGCAATCGTCTGCGTCAATTGTGGAGGGGCTCATAGAGCTGATGGGTGTCCATTGAATCTTCAGCAAGTGTGTGCTATCCAGAACAACCCCTTCAGCAACACCTATAATCCAGGCTTGGAAAGAGCCATCGCTAATCTTCCGGTTGGGAGAGGCAATCCCAACCTAAGGAGAGGGCCAATGAGACGCATCAAGGGGCAATAGAGGGAATCCCCACTTTTCAACACAATCAAGGGCAATCAAAACCGTAGAACCAAGCAACTGATCATCGTCTAACAACCCTCGGGATGGCCTCGGTTAAGAGACGCTGCTAAGCAGTATATGGATTAAGAAAATGAGTACAGTAAATGCAAGCGACCAAGCATCTTCACTATAAGGAATTTGGAAGATCTAAGTGCGGCCAGTTGCGCCTGCTGAGCTAGAAGAAGTTCGACACTGAGAACATTGCCCTAAAGCAATTCAGAAGCCCCAGGATCTATAGGGAAGGAGCAATGTCCTTAAGACATTAAGCAGGCAAGCCTGACTACCTGCGGAGATGTGGATTGCGGTCACCCAGAACAACACAATTTTCGGTCCATATCTCAATACTATGTTTAATGGTTTATTAAATTTCCGTCTCTTTAAAATTCTGAATCTATCTTAAATTCTTTATTTAATTCAATTTTGACTCTATGAATTTATTTCCTCATTCACTTCTCTACATTTAATTTTGTCTCGTCTTTAATTCTCTGACTTTTTTTTTGTTTGTTGTAATCAATCCATTGTGCTTTAAATGGTGAATGATTGAGTAATAAAGAAAAATCTATTGCCCCAAGACACAGCGCTTACACTGATGAAAATTGTAAAATAAAAATAATCAAACAATTACTAACAAGAAAGAAAGACGACAATGGACGCATCCCAAACCAATTACGAATGCTTTGCGTTCACCTAACTCAACTGGATTGAGTTAAGGGGTATGTTGCGCTCGCATGTGTCCTTTGCCCGTCCTTAGCCAAATGCACTATGCTGAGGTATCCTCCAGAAATGCGTTAGTTAAAGGGTGTATTGCAGGGACATATGCGCTGTTGCTCGTCCTCTGCAAAGATACAGTTGCGTTGGAGAGCACAATGCATATTCTTGTTCATGCGTCCATTCAAATAAAATATTAAAGATAAATTCATTTGGCAATTCGGAAAGAAGTCCAATCGATTCGTATCCCCAAGCAATTATGACTTGGCAGACGAAAGGACACTTTTTCTGAAATTCCATAAATGAGGGAGGTAAAACGACGCGCCTGTTGAGCTGCTCCAGGCCAGTCACCACGAAGATCGCGCTGGGCCCCACCACAATCCAACCTATAAATACGACCTCCTTCTTCATTGGAAACCCTTTACCTCACTTTGGCAAACCAAAAATCCTAAGTGTCATGCATCCCAAACCTTTCTTTCTCCCCAACAGCTCGAGTTTTTACCAGACTTTTCCAAGCTCGTATACATGGCTGACCAAACCCCAAACCAATCTGCTTCACCTTCTACCCTTGATTAAGTAGCCATGCGAGAGGCAGCATTCCTGGCTGCCAGTCGCAGGCTTGCCGCCCAAGCCCACATTGTCCCCAGACTCGCCAGAAGAGACCGGAGAATCCTTTGGCCGGTAGGCCTCTTGTGTTCAAGAGAGAAGGAAGCACCGAGAGCATGCCTACGTCAACACCTGCTGTCTCCACTGAAAGCGAAAGGAAGAGACGAGATGATATGGAGGTGTTTGCCAACATCCTAAGTACCTTGGAGCAAGGAGGTGGACTGCCCAAGGCAGGGGTTGTAAACCAACCACTACCTACGAAGAAGGAGGTAGTAGTAGTGGCTGACGAACCATTGAAGGATGGAGTAGTGGTAATGGAAGAAGTGGTGATTGAAGAAAAAGAGAAGGAGAATGATGTTCTGGTCCTAGAGACTCAGGAGGCAACTGTCATCGTAGAAATTTGTGATGAACCTCCAAGAAGAGAAGAAGAAGAGATCGCAGTCGAGGAGGCCAAAGAAGTAGAGGGAACCCCCTAATGCGGCGTCGCAGGGAGAATGCGCCGCAAGGGTCCACAATTGACCTTCAAAGATTAATTTTGGCATTGGAAGAGAATGATAGAAAAAGAAAAGAAGAGGAGAAGAAGCAAGAAAAGATGGAGAAGGGCAAGCTTATCATCGTAGAGGGGGAGAGAAGATGAAGATTGGATTTTGATGACATGCAACGCAACAATAAGCTTACCATACTTGAAAGGATCCGGACGCACGAGAAGGAACAACGCCTATTGCTGCCTCTGAGCAATTCGATGAAGAGTTTACGAGAGAAGAAAGAGAAGAAGAAGAAGAAGAGAGAAGGAAGAAGGAAGAAGAGGACAGATCGTTTTTGGAGGAGAAGAGGAGGAAGTGCGAAGCCAATAAAGAGTGATTATATAAGAGCAAAGCAAAAAACTCACCGAGCACGAGAAAGAAGAGCAACACAGAGAGCAGGAAAAGAGAGAACAACAAGCAGCCTGCCTTGCATTAGCAAAAGGCAAGGATGTAGCAGAAATCAGCGAATCCGTGGCAGCAAAGAAGCGATCATCAAAGAAAAAGGAGAACGATGATATGTTGATCGAGATGGGCTTCTACCCTGCGCCAACTCCACTACCTGACCACATCACGAGCGTTGGGACACATTCTGCCAGTGCCCATCCAACATAGTGCCTCAGGTAGTACAAAGCTTTTACCATAGGCACCTGCACGAAAATAGGGATACGGTGACCTTTAAGGGAGAGACAGCATCCTTCAGCGTAAGAGACATCAATGAAATTTATCAAATGAAGGACAACCATGATGCGCCAGGGAAAAAAATTATTGATGATCCCATAGAAGAGCAAATGGAGGACGCGTTGAAGATACTGACGCAACTGGGCATGAAGTGGTCGGTCTCGCCCAAAGGCATATGTACCTTAGAATCCAAGTCCTTGCTACCGGAGGGAAGGCTTTGGGTTTATTTGGTCAAGAAGTTACTGATCCCAACGACACACGACAAAACTGTATCAAGGGATCGAGACATGGCTGCATACTGCATAGCCCGCGACATTTCTATCGACATGGGCAGTTAATCATAGGGTAGATCAGAGCATTGGTGGGGCATATACGGGGGCAGTACTTCTTCCCATGGATCATTTCAAGTCTATGCCTGTCTATGGGTGTAGGCATTGATGAGGAGCCCATGCCAGAAGTCCACGGCCTCATCAACATAAAAATCTTATGGATGCTCCTCAAAGATTCTCCACACTACCCCGAGCTACTAGCAAAGATGCCTATGATCGATTTGAACGCACCACTGGAACCTAGACCAAAAAGAAGACGAAGAGAGGATAAGGGAAAAGAGAAGGTCCATGATTCACCAATGTAAAATCCGGCACCCACGGACCCTCTTCCCTTAGTCATCCAGACTCCAAGGCCACCGAGCCCGCCAGCGCAACCCTCTTCTCCCTTACACGAGCATTTTACTAACCTTCTTCTTGTCCCCAACTCTCCAATTTACCCAGTAGCCCCATCTTCACCATTAGCATCATCACCGCAACCCACCAATCCACCGCCGTAAGTTGATGACCCAGAAGATTTGGGAGAAGGCACCTCTGCCCAACCCCAAAATGATGTTGGCGAGACATTGCAGGCACAACCCTCCATCACCGCCATGGCTGTTGAGTTAGTAGAAATGAGATCTCTCTTCTTCCAACAACAACAACTCTTCTATGAACAACAACACCTCTTCAACCAATGAATTGAGGTAGTAATGGAGTGCATTGATGAGATTCAACACAGTGCCGCCACATCAAAAGAGGTGCTGATCAACATGAAGCATAACATTATAAAGTCCATATGCACCAGAGAATGATTGCGGAGCGTAATCAAGAGTACTTCATCTTTCTTAACGCATATCTTCATGGTCCAATGATGCCCCTACATCTCTAGCACCACTTAAATTTTGAAGACGCGCCTCCTGCACCACCTCAAAATCCACCAGATCCCCCTGCTCCTCAACCTTAATATTTACACTTTCTTCCAATACAATTTTTTTATGCGGCCATTCTTTAATTGTATTCAATTCTTTTATTATTTGTAAAGTAATCAGAATTCTTTGACTCTTGTACAGGAAATAGAAATTTTTGTAATGCGTTCATTTGTAATTTATTTGTATACTTGTTAATAGTCAATACAATCAGAGTATATATTCACTCCACTTTTTGCCCGTGCCTTTTCTTATATCTTCCTTTGTCA
Organism: Benincasa hispida; assembly: GCF_009727055.1. Lineage (NCBI taxonomy): Eukaryota > Viridiplantae > Streptophyta > Magnoliopsida > Cucurbitales > Cucurbitaceae > Benincasa > Benincasa hispida. The sequence continues at coordinate 37,693 of NW_024064953.1, read as the reverse complement.
ATTTTTGTAATGTTCTTAATCTCTTATTTTTATGATCTTTATTGCGTTGCTATGATGTAATATATGTTTCCACTTAGAAACATTTCCCATGCTTGGTAAATTCTAACTAACACTTAGTTAATTCTTAGTTCAGCAATACTTTACCTTTTATCTTTCAAAGTTCTGCTCAAACCTTCTTTTTGAAATTTTCTTCTTAGTGTTTATCTAGTCTCTCAAAACAACGCAATGAGGACCTTGCTCATCTTTAAATTTGGGGGTGGGGAAGGTCTAAGCAGATGAGATCAAGATTATGTTGTCGTTAAGAAAATGTGTCCATTTCCATTAAAAAAAAACAACGCAAAAAAAAACTCCAATGTCAGCATAAGGGAAAACCCTTAAAATATTCCCAACCTGATAAGAGTTTAGTTGTGAAAGGAGCCTGCTCGTAGTTTGATGTTCATATGACACCCGTAGGAGCAAGCCAAAACAAAGGTGGGTTTCCAGGATCAATGCAGTGTAAATAATAATAATAATAATAATAATAATAATATGCAAGAGACATCTCCTCTAATCCTCATGAGTTGAAGTTGAAATTGCCACACAACCGTAGTTGGATGTCCGCATGACACCCGTGGGGATAAGCCAAAACGAAGAGTGTAACCATGACCAACAGTCTCTAAATAAAGAAATGACGCAAATTTTTGCTCACTGCAGATAGATACATCGAGTTGTTTTGACAAAGAAGTACTAAACATTCTATTTTGAAAACTATAAAAGCATCTTTGAGCAGAATTTTGTCATATAGAAGAATAAAGTAGGGCTTGCTAAGAATTAGAAAGGATAGAAGGAAATTGCGATGTCAAGTAAGTGCAGCATTCAGAGCAACCAATCATCGCAAAAACAGAGGATAGGAGTTGAGCATGAGTGCCTTAGTAGAAGATATGCTTGAGGACAAGCATATATCTAAATTTGGGGGTGTGATAATTTGTAGAAATACAAGTTATTTATGCCACCATATATTGATATTGCGGCCAAAAGTTAGCAAATATGCGTCGATTGTATGAAAATTAGCCTAGTATTACAATAATTATAAATGATCGCAATTACACCCACTAACACCATAAAGATGGAAGACAAGCCAAATTTTACTTTATTTTGCAGGAGACCAAGTCACCGCTTGTGCTAAAGACTCATGAGAAACTAATCAACGCATCTGTGTCACAATGCGCTCATCAATCAACAATGAAGAGACTATTACCGCAATGACGGTGCAATGCGACAGTTGATCCAGAGCTGTGTTTCAACCACATGCGGTAATAAAAAACAACACCGCATGCGAACCCATGATCAGAAGATTCAGCTGAGCAACACAAAAGCGGAAGATTGAGACACGTGTACAACTAACGGTTGTGCAGAATTGACGGTATGATTACATAACAGAAGGAATAATATCCCTCCATCTTTGGAATTACCATAACGCTCAAGTGAGGTCCATAAGGTCGGAGTCAAAGATCTGCACCTATAAATACCCCATTGATTTTAGAGGAAAAGATATGCTATGGGATACGGGGTAAGTGCTGCAAAATTGTTGAGAGAAAAGGCTTAGATGAGTGTTTAAGAGACGAAATTCGGGAAGAAGATGAGATAAGGCCGAGAGGTGAATCTCATATCTAATTTCCCAAACACCCGATTGAAAGCTCTGTGCAAAGATCCCTGCTACCAGTGGAGCAAGCCTGAGAGGGAAGCTCTTCCTGCCATCAACACCATCCTATCCAGCAAGCGGATCTTGATAGAATCAATGCCAAGACATTGGCACTTGTTTGTTTCTGTCTATCTCTTTCATCGTTGTACTTCACTGTTTTTTAACTCTTCATTCACACAACATGTATCAAACACTTAATAGAGATATGAAATGTTTCGATAACTTCCGTTTACCATTTTCTGTCTATTTCCGTTCACCCGTCAGTCACTTTCTTCATGATGTTTTCTTCATTCCTTGATAAGCAATATGAATTAACCAAGTACTTAATTTATGTTGAAGATATAAAATGCGTTTAGCTAAGGTATGCTAGATGGCATCTTCACCTGTGAGAGCAAAAGTGAAGATGCCATTCTGATCTATCAAGAGATGGTTAGAAGAATACGTTGACTAAAGCGAGTAGTACTTCCAGACATGGAAGCAACCTTCGGTTCATTACATTAGTCTCTGTTTCACCATAGACATGTGGGAGCACGGCCGATCACCGAGAGGTGTACGCCAAGAGAAGAGCGGAATAGTATTTGTAGCTTCAATGCGATTAAGAATTTGTGTTTTTTATATTATTTGTCTTTCTTTTTCCATTTTTTTCATAAGACTTGCCACCGCATCCCATGTCTTTGCACATCTCTCACAGCTAGCCTTGAGCCCAACATCTTGTTCATGAAGCCTGTATCTTGTATCATCTAGCTTAGGTTTACTGTATTTTTATTTTATTATCACATCTTTACTGCTTTACTTTATTTTATTTCAATTTATATACCTATACACACACACTTTTAAAGATTGAAAACATAGTTGCATATATCATGAATGTACCACAACAACCTAAACCAGTCCCCGTGTTCGACCTCAGATCATACCAAGAAACTTGTGGTGGAATTACACCTGGTTCCACCGTAAGGAATCTTGTGACAGCGCATGGCATACTACATGAACATCCATACTTAACGCATATTCAGAAGTAGTATCGCATCATCATGAGTGTAGAACATTATACATCCTTACCTATCTAAAAGCCAGTCAACAGTTTCTAATCTCTATTTCATCATCTGTATTCATCTTCTTTGATCTTTCATTCACAACATGTATCGAACACTTAATTTTAGAATTAAATGTTGTGATAGTCACCATTGTCATCTCTCTGTCTCTTTCCGTACATCCATAACCCATTTTCTCCATGATGTGTTCTTAATCCCCTGGGTAAATCGTAAGAATTAAGCGAGTGAGTTAATTTGTGTTAAGGAAATAGTTAAGTTTGGCTAAAGCATGCTTGACGGCATCTTCACCTGTGAGAGCAGAAGTGAAGATGTTATTCCGCCTATCGAGAGAAGGTTGGAAGAATGCGTTAACTAATGCAAGAAGTATATCTAGAGATGGATACAACCTTGCGTTCATCACGTTCATCCCTATTTCACCATAGAGATATGGGGACGCGGCCGATCACCGAGCGGTGTACGCCAAAGGAAAGTGGAACCTTAATTGCATCTTTAACGCAATTGACAAACTTGCAATGTTTTTACTATTCACTCTTTCTCTTTCTGCTTCATTCATAAAGACTTGCCATCGCATACATCGATTCTTTGTACAACTTCACAGTCAGTTCTCGATCTCAGTATCATGTCTCATGTATCTTGTATCGTGTATCATATTAGTTTAGGATTTATTTTATTACTGCATTTTTACTTTCACTGCAATTTACATTTCTATGTAAATCAACATTCTTTATTCATTATTAAAAACCGGTTGCATGTATAACTTAAGTAATGCATTAACGAAAAAAATCCCTGTGTTCGACCTCGGATCCTTCTGAGAAACTTGCGTTGGAGTTATACTTGGTTTCAGCGCAAGGAAACTTGTGACACGTACTCTCCAACGCATACTACGAGCATATCAGTAACAATGCATGTATTTAGACATAGTATCGCGTAAAAAAATGTCTTTATCTCAAAGCAGTTAAGCGCATATATAGCACATCATTCATTTCCTTCACAAACCATGCATTAGAGTTAGATAAAGAACAAGAGATTAAATTCTATGTCATCAAGTTTATGGCACCATTGTTGGGGATTGGTAACGGTTAGTTTTGAATACTTTTGTGGTATGTTGCAGGATAGATCTCTTTGTACTGTCTGTTTAACGCGAAGAACAGGCTGGCGGTTTATGAGTATTGGAATTGATCCAAAAATTCTACGTTGACCCAGAGATCAAGTGTATTTTTCGCGCAGGAACACATGAGAACCAAATTAAGCGCTGAAATTTCAAGACCTACGGTTGCAGAGAATGGAAGGTTTGAGGTAAGGCCGGTCATGCTTCAAATGATCCAAAATGCGGGACAATTCGGAGGTCTACAAGGAGAAAACCCACATGCTTATTTGACCAGCTTCGTAGAAATGTGCAACGCATTCTCCATACCTGGTGTGACTGATAAATTGTAGAAATACAAGTTATTTATACTATTTTATTTAGATATTGTGGCTAAAAGAAAGAAAAGTTGCGTCGATAATATAGAAATTGGCTAACAAATGCGAAAATTATAAAATGTCATTAATACACCCACTAACACCATTGCGACGGTAGAATAGAATGTTTCAATTTCTGTTTTGTAGGAAATAAGTCACTGCATGCGTTCATGGATCAAAGACGAACTGAACAACACATCTACGTTGTATGGCGCCCATCAATCAAGAATGAAGAGATTATCAACGCAATAATAGTGGATGCGAAAATCCATCAAGAGCTCTAGCGATCAACGCAATTTCAACTATATGCGGTAATAAAAAAACAACACCATATGCGGCGATCGATCGAAGATGTGAAGAATAACGCATATGCGGAAGATTATGACAAGTGTACAGCTTTCAGTTCTGCATTTCTGACGGGTTGATTGTGTAATAGAAGGAATTTTCCATTTTGCAATTTCAGGAACCACCATAACTATACAGTGGGGACCACAAATTCAAAGAGCCAAGGCCTTGCCATAAATAGCTTCTTCAAGTTCGCTGAAAAGATATACACATACAGATATAGATACTGGTACATATATATATATATACATAGAGATGTACATATATTGATTCTGAGAGAGAGCCTGGTCTCAAGCGACTTATAGAGTAGATCCGGGAGAACCACAAGACAAGGCTGAGAGGTGAGTCTCCGAGCAGAGAATCCTTCCAATTCCCATAGTTGAAGGTCTGTGCGAAGGTCAATTCTACCAGGAAAGCAAGCCCGAGAGGGAAGCTTTCCTCTCCACCATTTCCACACACTGGCAAGCACAATCTCCATTCGGGATCTGTGTCACGACATTGACACTCTTTCCGTATTTGTTTCAAATCTCTATCTCATCATCTGTATTCATCTTCTCTAATCTTTCATTCACAACATGCATCAAATGCTTGATTTTAGAATTAAATGTTATCATAGTCATCATTGTCATCTCTCTGTCTCTTTCCATACATCCATAACCCATTTTCTCCATGCTGTGTTCTTAATCCCCTGGGTAAATAGCAAGAATTAAGTGAGTGAGTTAATTTGTATTAAGGAAATAGTTAAGTTTAGCTAAAGCATGCTCGACAGCATCTTCATCTGTGAGAGCATAAGTGAAGATGTTATTCCGCCTATCGAGAGAAGTTTGGAAGAATGCGTTAACTAAAGCAAGAAGTATATCCATAAATGGAAACAACCTTGCTTTCATCACATTCATCCTTGTTTCACTATAGAGATATGGGACACGGCCGATTACCGAGAGGTGTACGCCAAGGGAAAGTGGAACCTTAGTTGCATCTTTAACGTAATTGACAAACTTGCGATGTTTTTACTATTTACTCTTTCTCTTTCTGCTTCATTCATAAAGACTTGCCATCGCATACATCGATTCTTTGTACAACTTCACAGTCTGTTCTCGACCTCAGTATCATGTATCATGTATCTTGTATCGTGTATCATATTAGTTTAGGATTTATTTTATTAACACATTTTTACTTTCACCGCAATTTACATTTCTGTATAAATCAACATTCTTTATACATTATTAAAAACTGGTCACATGTATCACTTAAGTAACGCATTAACGAAAAAAATCCCTGTGTTCGACCTAGGATCATTCTGAGAAACTTGCGTTGGAATTATACTTGGTTTCAACGCATGGAAAGTTGTGACATGTACTACTCCATCGCATAATACGAGCATATCATTAACAACACATATATTTAGACGTCGTATCGCATAAAAACAAATGTCTTTATCGCAAAAGCCCTTGAGCGCATATACAGCACATCATTCATTTCATTAACAAGCCATGCGTTAGAGTTAGATAAAGAACAAGAGATTAAATTTTATGTAATCAGTGACTCCCGAAGGAATTAGATTGTAACTCTTCCCCTACACACTGCGGGGTGAGGCAAGGAGGCGAACAATGTCCTTGATGACATTGCGCCGGCAAGCTTGATCGCCTGCAGAGGTGTGGATTGTGGTAATCGTGAGAAATTTCTTTCAATAAGCATCTCTAAAATCTATGTTTAATTGCTTTATTTATTGCTTTATGAATTACATTATTTATTGCTTTCTTAAACTAGCTTTTATTGCTTTATAAATTTACTTTTCATTTAATTTAATTACCTTAATTTCCGTGCTTTATTTCAATTTCCTTACTTTCTACATTAACTGCGTTATGCTTAATTTTCGTGAATGAAAAATAAGAAGAAAATGAATACCGCAAAGTCCTAGCGACTTGCGTTGATAAAAAAAAAATAATAATAATAGAAATAATAATAACAATCAACATCTAGTATGCATTGTGATGATGGGTGCATCTTGTGCTAATAAAATACACTTTATGTCCATCCTACCCAAATGCATTGCGCTGAGGGGTGTGTTGCGCTCGTATGTATTTCTTGCCTGTCCTTAGCGAAAACGCACTATGTCGAGGTAGTGTTGCACCAGTAGAAATACAGTGCGCCCGTCCTCTAGAAATGCGTTGAGTTGAGGGGTGTGTTGCGTTGATACATGCGTTGTTGCCCGTCCTCTGCAAATATGCATTTGTGGTAACATATGCATTGTGTTAATCTTTAACTTTGCACCCATCTGAGTAAAATACAAAGGATAATTTCACACATTATTTCTATGTATAGAAGCTGTTCCTTGATTCTTTGTACATGCTCAAAATTTTGTATTGCGCTATTTGTAATTCTTTGTATACTTGGTTAATTTTTAATACAACTGAGTAGCTATTCTTTCCGTATGCGTTAGCCTCTTATTTATCATCCTTTATCAATCATTGCGATATTCTTTATCTTATATTTTGTGTTATTCATTGTGCTGCCATGATGAGTATTATGCATATCCTTAGCAACATTTTCCACACTTTGTATTTTCTGACTAACACTTAGATAATTCATGGCAATAACACTGCTTTACCTTTTATCCTTCAAGACTCTGCTCAACCCTTCTTTTCACAATTTTAACTAAGTGTTTTGTCTATTCTATCCAAAACAATTCAATGAAGACTTTGTGCATCTCTAAATTTGGGGGTGGGGAAGGTCTGAGCAGATGCGATCAAGCTGTGCAGTTATCATTAGAAAATGCATTCATTGTCAAAAAAAAAAAAACTCATATAAACTCCAATGTCAGCACAAGGGAAAACCCAAACCTAATAAGAGTTAAGTCGTGAAAAGAACCTGCTCGTAGTTGGATGTTCACATGACACCCATGGGAGCAAGCCAAAACAAAGGTGGGTTTCCAAGAACGACGCAATATGAAGAAACAAAAAAGAGAGATAAAAAAAATAAGAATATAAGAGACAACTCCTTTGTCCAGCAAAAGTTAAACTTAGCTAAAAATCAAGAGTTGAAGTTGAGATTGGCACACAACCGTAGTTGGATGTTCGCGTGACATCTGTGGGAACAAGCCAAAACAAAAGGTATAACCATAATCAACAGTCTCTAATAAAATGACGCAAACTAGACCACCGCATACTGACGCACCAAGTTTTTTTGCAAGAAGAAGAAAACATTCTTTTCAAAACAAGAAAGTAATTTTCGAGTAGAGATTTGTATAAAAGAATGAAGTAGAGCATGTTTATGAATTATTAAAGGATGGAAGGAAATTGCGTTGTTAATTAATGTTGCCTAGGTGGAGCATTCGGAGCAACCAATCGACGCAAAATTGAGGATAAGAATTGAACGATATTGCCTTAGTTGAAGATATGCTTGAGGACAAGCATATAACTAAATTTGGGGGTGTGATAACTTGTAGAAATAAAAGTTATTTATACTGTTTTATTTAGATATTGCAGCTAAAAGAAAGAAAAGTTGCGTCGATATTATTGAAATTGGCTAAGAAATGCAAAAATTATAAAATGTCGTCAATACACCCACTAACACCATTGTGACAGTAGAATAGAATGTATCAGTTTTTATTTTGCAGGAAATAAGTCACCGCGTGTGTTCATGGCTCAAAGATGAACTGAACAATGCATCTACGTCGCATTGCGCCCATCAATCAAGAATGAAGAGATGATCAACGCAATGACGACGTATTCAACAATCTTCATAGAGCTCTAGCGATCAACACAATTTCAGCCCATGCGGTAATAAAAAAAAACATCGCATGCGGCGATCGATCGAAGATGTGAAGAGCAACACATTTGCGAAAGATTCTGACAAGTGTACAGCTTTCAGCTGTGTATTTCTGACGGGTTGATTGCATAATAGAAGGAATTTTCCATTCTACCATTTCAGGAACTACCATAACTATATAGTGGGGACCAAAAATTCAAAGGGCCAAGGACTTGCCTATAAATAGCTTCTTCAAATTCGCTGAAAAGATATACAAATACAGATACTGGTACATACATATATACATAGAGATGTGCATGTACTGATTCTAAGAGAGAGACTGGTCTGAAGAGACTTATAGAGTAGATCTGGGAGAACCACGAGACAAGGTCGAGATGTGAGTCTCCGAGCAGAGAATCCTTCCAATTCCTATAGTTGAAGCTCTGTTGAAAGGTCAATTCTACCGGGAAAGCAAGCCTGAGAGGGAAGCTTTCCTCTCCACCACTTCCACATGCCGGTAAGCACAATCTTCGTTCGAGAGCTATGTCAAGACATTGACACTCTTTCCATATTTGTTTCTATTCTCTATTTCATCATCTGTATTTATCTTCTCTAATCTTTCATTCACAACATGTATCGAACGCTTAATTTTAGAATTAAATGTTATGATAGTCACCATTGTCATCTCTCTGTCTCTTTCCATACATCCATAACCCATTTTCTCCATGATGTTTTCTTAATCCCCTTGGTAAATAGCAAGTTTAGCTAAAGCATGCTCGACGGCATCTTCACCTATTAGAGCAAAAGTGAAGATGTTATTCCGCCTATCGAGAGAAGGTTGGAAGAATGCGTTAACTAAAGCAAGAAGTATTTCCAGAGATAGAAACAACCTTGCCTTCATCACATTCATTCCCATTTCACCATAGAGATATGGGGACGTGGCCGATCACCGAAAGGTGTACGCCAATGGAAAGCGGAACCTTAGTTGCATGTTTAACACAATTGACAAATTTGCGATGTTTCTACTATTTACTCTTTCTCTTTCTCCTTCATTCATAAAGACTTTCCATCGCATACATCGATTCTTTGTACAACTTCACGGTCAGTTCTCGACCTCAGTATCATGTATCACGTATCTTGTATCGTGTATCACATTAGTTTAGGATTTATTTTATTATTGCATTTTTACTTTCACCACAATTTACATTTCTGTTTAAATCAACATTCTTTATTCATTATTAAAAACTGGTCGCACGTATAACTTAAGTAATGCATTAACGAAAACAATCCTTGTATTCGACCTCGGATCATTCTAAGAAACTTGCGTTGGAATTATACTTGGTTTCAGCGCAAGGAAACTTATGACACGTACTACTCCAATGCATACTACGAGCATATCATTAACAACACATATTTAGACGTAGTATCGCATAAAAAATGTCTTTATCGCAAAAGCACTTGAGCGCATATACAACACATCATTCATTTCATTCACAAACCATGCGTTAGAGTTAGATAAAGAACAACAGATTAAATTCTATGTCATCAATTATGCGTTCTAATCTGACTCTCCCGAGCCTAGATTCTAACCTAACTTTCTCAATCCTAGATCCTGTCCTTAGACTACCCTCCCAAGTATCTCTAATGGACGAATGAAGCATACATAATACAAGATAATCGCATAGAATGAAAATCCCAGTTAAGCTAGCTAAGTGCTTGTCAAACCATTCAACAGATTTAGCTACTCATGCGTAAATAACATAGAGTGAATAGATATAGAGAAGTAGATTCCATTTCTATAAATGAGTTTGAATACAAAATAACAATGGAAGATACAGCTAGAGAGCCTGGTAGCAAGCCATTGCTTCCCGAGGCTTTTACAATGGCAAACTCTGTTCGGTTTAAAATATATTCCTGCTTCCGCAGGAGTTGGCCTCTCTCTAATCTTGAAGCTTCCGGCGCTCTCCCAAGCTTACCAAAACGATCTATCGGCACAACTTCCTTCTCTCGCTTCAGCCTTAAAACAAAAGAAAGTCTAAGAACAAGGCTAAACTATCTAAGGAAAAATACTCTAACTCTCTGAACTTTAGAACCCTTTTTCTGAAGGATGCCTTTGGTATTTATAGAGCTTCCAGGGTGAAAGGCGGCTTCTCTCTTCTGATTGCACAAATGGGATGGCCTTAACTCCCTAACTGATGCGCCGAATATTTGTCATCGAAAAGCTGAATGTTCTTGTTATCATTAGTGGCTATCAACTTAAATTGGATTCGACCATCATCAGCTTTTTGTCCCATCGTGATTAATTATGCCTTTCACCCAGATGTGCCCACCAAGTTGCCGGCTCCATGCGGCAATCCTTCTTGAGCAGATGTTTTCAAACACAAATCACCGCAAGTCTTTGCGGTAATGCTGCACCGCTAATTTCTTATGATCGCTCTTTTCACCTTGCATCAACGCATATTCTGCATAAAAATACAAATATCAACTGTTTCTATGTGATGAACGCATGCGATCACAATATTATGAATTTGATGCTTTTTGGATGCAATCTAACATATTTTATCAACACATGCCAACATTGTTTACGAACTTAGCACTATGATAACGTGCATTTCTGCCTGTTATCAGTGTGCCCATAAATAGAGAAGTCATCCATGAAGATTTCAAAAGAGTCCTAAAGATACTCTGAAAAGATGGCCATCATGCACCTTTGGAACGTGCTTGGCATGTTACAGAGACCAAATGGCATGCGGCGAAAAGAAAAAGTCCCATTTGGGCAAGTGAATGTGGTCTTGTCCTGATCTTCTGAAGCAATCATAATCTCGTTATACCCGGCATACCCATCTAGAAAGCAGTAGAAGTCATTTCCGGCTAGAAAATCTAGCATTTGGTCAATGAGTGGTAAAAGGAAATGTTCTTTCTTCGTGGTCACATTCAACTTGCAGTAGTCCATACAGCTATGTCACCCGGTGATGGTCCTCTGCGGTATCAGCTCATTATTTTTGTTCGAGACTACCGTCATGCCACCCTTTTTGAGTACACACTACACGGGGCTAACCCACATGCTGTCTACTATCGGATAAATAATGCCCGCATCTAACCACTTAATGATCTCCTTTTTAACGACTCTTTCGTCGTAGGCTTGAGTCTGCATTAATTTTCGATTGATGCCTTGTGGTCTTCTTCGAGACCAATTCAGTGCATACAGTATGTAGGGCTAACTCCTCGAATGTCTGTTAGTGTCCAGCCAATTGCTCGCACATGTTTCCTCATAATGCTCATCAATGCATTCTCCTGGTCTTCATTAAGTTCAATGGAAATAATGACTGGCAGCTTTTCATTCTGCCCCAAAAATGCATACTTTAGGTGATTCGGTAGGGTCTTCAACTCTATTGTTGGTGGTTCTTGGGACGGTTGCATTGTTTTTCTTTCTTCTTTTACTATTGGCTCTTTTTCTTTGGTTGCGATCATCTCAACTTTCTTGCTTGTTTTTTCTATGATCGCATTACATGTAGCAATGGATGCGCTTGCATCCTCTTCTACATTCTCTTCGTCAAGCTTTTCTTCCACAGTCAAATTCTAGTCATCGTCAGATTCATGAAGGTCTTCTTAGTCAGGGAACTTCATGGCACGGATGATGTTGAACTTGAGCTTCTGTCCATTTATGCTCAAAGTGATCTCTCCTTTGTGCAAATCGATCTAGGCATGACCTATTGATAAAAATGTTCGCCCTAGGATGATGGGCACATCTTTTTCGGCTTCATAATCCAAGATGATGAAGTCGACTGGTAGGATAAATTTGTCGATGGTGATCAGCACGTCCTTCACCTTCCCCTCTAGATGCACTAGAGATCTATCTGCAAGTTGAAGAGTCATGGTCGTGGGCGCAAGTTGGCCCACATTCAGCTGCTTAAAGATCGACAGAGGCAACAAGATGATACTTGCTCCAAGGTCACACAATTTTTGCCCGATGTACAGTCTTCCAATGGAGCAAGGTATAGTAAAGCTCCCAGGATCGCTCATCTTCGGTGGAATTATTGATTTCGAACTCTGTGTTAAAGCCACCGTGGAAAACTTACCAGTGCCCTTCTTCTTGGTTACCATATCCTTCAAAAACTTCGCGTATGTAGGCATTTCCTCAATCACTTCACTAAATGGAATATTAATATGTAATTGTTTTAACATAGATAAGAAGCATTGGTACTGTACCTCATCATTCTTTTTCTTTTGGAGTCTCTGCGGGAAAGATGGTAACTACACTCTCACGGTCCCCTTCTCTGTTGGCTTTGAGGTGGACGCAACTTCTAGTTCTATCACTTCTTTTTCCCCTTCTTCTTCTTGAGTCACTACAATTTCAGGTTCCAATGCAATGGGAGCAGTCTGACTAGGCTTCTTTCTTTCTCCCTCCACAGTTTTTCCACTTCGCAATGTCATAACCTGACATTGCTCTTTACCTGATCCCCTCGGGTTGCATGGGAGTTCTGTTGAACTCGGCAGAGCCCCTTGCGGTCTGTTCTTTAGCTCGCTCGCAATCTGGCTTATCTGTAATTCTAGATTGCTGATGGACGTCACCTGACTTTGAAGCACAATTTAATTTTTCTCTATATCCTTCTTCAACAGGCTTTCCAAGGAGGAAGATTGCGGTGGTTGCAAGCTACTGGCTTGACTGCTTGTCTGACCGTTATTTCGCAGGAAGAATCCAAGTGGGCCTTCTTTTTCACCACGGATTGGTAATTATGCTAATGATTCTTCCATGGAGATTTCTATAAAGCTACGAAGGTGGGCGTATGGGTCCTCGCCATGCCTTCCTCCGAATTGTCCTGCAGTCTGGATCATCTACAACATCACCAGTTTCATTTTGAATCGGCTTCCATCAAGGGTAGGCCTCATGATTCCTGGAGAGAAATCATAGAGGTTTGGCGATGCATAGTCCCTAATGGGCCCATTATGATCGTTTGCCAGTAGGATTGGATTCGCCATGATGTTGTTTTCGTTTGGTGCTCCGTTTTCAGGCTGCTCCGTCATATCTTCTTTATCTGCCTATTACTGTTGGCAGTCTCATAATCTCCATCTGAACGTCCTCTCATTCTCTGGGTCGTAATTCGCCAGAGACTGAGAGTCTGTGATAACTTGTAAAAAATACAAGTTATCTTTGCTATTAAGTTAGAACAATTAGGGTTTTTAATGATAAATTCTCCTCATTTTTAATATAAACGCATGGATTTATTTGAACAATAGCAAATTCATGTAAAAGAAGTTTTATCACTGATTATCATGGCGCTAACGCACTACTTTGTAGGATTTCAACGCAAGAATTGAAAAAAAACGTATTAAACAAGCGTTGATGCAAGAACCATGCGTCGGAGGGAATTCAACGCATAGAAGATTCGTTACTTTGGGCTGATTATGTCACATCACCACTTGCAAGCATGTGCACCTGCAACAAGCAGCATCTGAAAAGCTTCCAAGAGGTCAGGCGGCCAACCAGGACATGGAATTTAATGCTGCCCAGGGCATGGATTTAAATGCAGCCCATCCTCCAAGTTGACGAGACCAGCACCTATAAATACTTGAAGACCCTCCAAAATTAAGGAGACAATTAGAAACTTTATACTCTCTATAAATTTTTTAGACTTAGTTTTAGCTGTACAAGCTGTGCCGAGGTGTAAGACGATCGAAGGAACTGAGAACCATCACCACCACCTGCCAGGGAGTGGAGAAAGTTATTCTTGAGAAAGATACTCTGTTCTCGACTCTTTAAAGTGATTGTACACAACAAGATTGAGTCAAAGAACTACAAGAGATTGTATTCTTTGGCTTGACTCATTCTCTCTCTTAATATCATTTTCATATCATTTTGATTGAATATAGTTCTTTGTAAAGACTCATTGATCCTTTGTTAAGTTCATATATTTGATCATCACTTTTGCTACTGTTTGTCTTTTGTTTATGTTGAAAGCATTAGTACTTCATGCATAATTTTGTTTCAATTCCTAACCCAACTTGACAACTTGGTGAAAGCATCTTTAACTTAGTTATTTGAAAGAATAGCTAAGTCGCATGAAGCAGAACGCCTAGTACAGTTAGAGATAGACTTACTGGTGTTTCTTGCATTCTAAGTTAGACGCATATAACCTAGAGATAGACTTGTATGTCATTTGCATTGAGAAATGTTGAATCGATTCAGTAGGTTCTTTCTTTAGACTCTCTCTCGAGTAGCTTTAAAGGGATGTTGGGCACAACATAAGACAAGACAAATGCATGAACTTGGTTGACGCAAGATTGTTACTATCCCTAGTGAACAATGCATACCTTGCTTAATGCGTCCAACCACTTACCCTCCCGGGCAGTTGATTGTTGCTAACTTCACTCATAGACAAGCAATGTGTTAGCCTATAGACAGGCGTTGCAGCAGCTTCACACTAAGAAAATAAGGTTTTCTCACACACTCACGCAACGCACACTTCTCGGTGGTTTGCTACATGTTTCATATCCCTAAACCACTTGACTAAGTGTGCAATACCCATGCAATCCCACTAAGTGTTGCAATGAAAGTAATGATACTAAGCAAGAAGATGGAGATGGAGTCGAAGGAACAGAGAAAAGCTTTGAAAGAAATTGTATTAATCTCTTAATTCCAAATGTCATACAATACAATATATAAAAAGTAAGGAAAAGAAATGACCGGCTGGAAGCAAAGATTTGCTTCCAGTGGATGTGCGTCAAGGCTGCCGGTGGTTCCATGGATGGGTGGAGGAGCTAACTCTCTCGAGATCTAACTCCGGTTGAAGGCTCCAGTCGTCACTCGAAATGGATGAAAGAGGTGAAGAACTCTTAGGCGTCTTCTCACGCATTTTGTCTGGATCACCGGTAAAATCCCGGTTGAGGGATAATCTTCGGATGATTGAATTTCACCTCTTTGGCCTCTATTTATAAAGCTAGGGTCGTTGACAGCATTAATTGGACTGCTCTGAGTCTGACATTCGACGCGTTCGTCCTTTCTGAACCTCTGCCACTAATGGCGTGGTAGGTGAAATGTCAACATCATCTTTGGATTTTCTCGAGGTAAATGCGTTGATGCGTTCATTCCATTAGTTGCGTTGTCATGTAACCGCAATCATTCAATGGCTGCATTCGCTTAATACCACAACTCTACACGATGACCGCATTCGCTTGACGAGCGCAACTTCCATGCGATGGACACATACAGCTGATTACCGCAACATACATGCATTGATCGATGCGTTTTCCTTTGCGATGGAGTGTTTCTCTGCATGCAGTCGTCTATACGGTTGTCCAGTTTTCGCGTTTGCGTTCATTTGCTGCATTAGCTACAAAAATAGAACATTGAACGCATAATTTATGCGAAGTAATGGGTTAGCTAAGATTCATCATGCTGAACGATGCAAACTCTTTTTCTTGTGAATTCCTATCATGATCGACGCAATTTCTACCTAACAACCTTCATAATTCTAAGTAAAAGGCCTAAGATGACATGCATTTCTCCATGCCATCAGCCTCCTGGCCACAGTCTTCATTAATGGATTAAAGTATGGGTCTCACGGCCTTGAATGGACATTGGGAGCTTGAGCTATGAATGCTCATTCTCAACTAAGGTTTTTTATCATGGTTGATTATTACGCTATGATTAATGTATTGAGGTTATTTTCTAGAGTGTAATTTATCTTACATTAAAGCATATGAAAGGTTTGAGAAGAAATGTATTCCTATGTGTCACTCACTGGGCAACTAGCACACCGTTTTCAAAAGTTTTCCCACTTTCCAGGTAGCGATCAGTTCCCACACGATTGAATCCCTTGCAGCTTGCCACTCAAAGTTTAGTGACCTTAGGAAGAAGCTTAGTTTAAACTTGTTTTTATGTACACACTTTTGAAAGGGAGTCGAGGACTTGTGAAATTTATTATGTTTTGGGACACATGTTATGTTGGTCATCTTATTTCGTTAGACATAAGTTTGTTTGTTTGTTTTTGGAACTATATTTAAGACTTGCACTGTTTAATTTCATGGATGTGGTTGTACCAAGTCATTGCATATTCAGGTTTGAGCAGGTTCACTTAAATTAGGCAGTAAGTGCCAGCACCTAGGCCAGTAACTACTGTTGTCATATCCTCTTCAGCCAACATGCATCAACCATGGTTTGACTCATTGCTTGGTTTCTTGGCCGCACACTCTATACCAATGCATAGTCCTTCATGCGTCCACCACTTAGACCACATAACACCCTCCAATGTCAAGAACAACGTATAGCCATCTTCCACCATGCACCCATGCCTCACAAGCCTGAACGATTGGTTGTCCTAGGCTTCAACACTTAGCCAAATTTCCACCCGTTAAGCCTCAACTCGAAGCTACTCAAATGTTTACTCATGGCACCTTTCGTCCAAGGCTTGGCCTCACATGTATGCATCATGAAGGCTTATTCTATGCATCCTAGCCTTCACTTCAATGCTTAGCTTATCCTTGGGTTCAACACAACCTTGCACATTCTTTGAAAGTCTTGGTCACTCATACACAAAGCCCCATGTGTTCAAGTTACCTAACACTCATGCATGTCTAATTTTGTACTTAGCAAAGGGTTGCCTAATCGTCCAACATTTTCCAGATTCAACTTCTAACGTAAATAACTTGAAAAATAAATCCGTTTTAAGAAAGTACCTTCTCCAAACATGTTTGGAATTTTGTTACCAATGTTACCTCAAAGTTTCAGTGTGAAACTTCTCGTGGTTTAACCTAGGTCCTCAGATCTTTCCCGACAGCCATAACTGCAACTCCCTGCTTGACCAAGGATTCTAGAGTTAACTTCTCAAAATATATACCTTGAACCATTGACCTTTTCTTGCCAAGGTTCCTTCTACAAACATACTTAATGGTGTCTATGAGATTACCTTAAAGTCTCGGTTTGAAAATCCAAGTGTTTTGGTCTAGATCTATGTTTCTTTGTCGAGTGCCCGAAAACATCTGAAAACGAACCTTCAACTCCTCCTTCCTTCTCTGACCTTCTTTTCGATTAGAACACCCTTCCAAAGGTTAAATTTCAGAATCTAGAATCGAAGAGCTTTCGAATGGTACCATGTTCTCTTGGTTTGCTCAAGTAAAACGTCTAAAACGAGCTCTTGAAGTTCCCTTTCGTTTTATACTACCGTCTAGCACTAGGTTATTAATCTTGTATACCTAGTCTTACTAGGTGATTCTTAAACACTTTAGCCGAGAGAATCATTGTAAACAAGTTAATATACAATAGGCTTTTACTTAAACTATATAGGGATACATTTTATTCTCGATAATGACCAGGAAGCTCACTTTCCTCTCACTACCTAGAAGTACTCTCAACTCTTTGAGTAAGATGCGTCTAATCTGTTTTAACAACTTTTGTTTTAATAGTCAGATCTAGAAATCTTTATACTTTCTATACTTTGATCTAGCCATTTAAATATCTTAATATTTATAAATGGCTTTTAATGACAGAAGTTGCTATGAGATAGAATAAACATAATTTTCTGAAAATGAATATTTCATTTATCATAAAAATATATACAATTTGTTCTTTACAAGATTTACAAAAGTAGTAAAATCAGGCAACAACTTCTCCTACTGGTTAAACTGAGCAAACGGCCCCCAGGAACTAGTTAGCCTGTTTACCTTTTTCTACTCTCTTATCGGCAAGATACTGAGGGTAGTTTCTGTTCTAGTGCCCTTCTTCATTGCAGTGGAAACATTTCCCTTTCTTTGTAGCGTTTTCCTTGCCTTTCTTTCCAACAGGCTTCTTCTTCCCTTTCCCTTTGGCCTTCTTCACAAGAATACTCTTACTCTTTAAGTGGAGGCAATATCAGAATTGGAGGACGTTCCTCTCTTCTCAACAGTAGTAACATTTACTTCTGATTCCAGACCCTTTGTTATCAACATAGTCTGGTAAGCCTGTAGCTCATTCAATAGAGTAGTCAAGTTGTATTCAATTTTATTCATCAACGCATTCGTACAGAATTGTAGAAAACTCTTCGGAAAAGATTCTAGAATAAAACCAACTTGACTTCTCTCGTCCGTGACAACACCGTTTACTTCTGCCACATTAAAGTGAACCATCATCTCCAAGACATGTTCATGAACATTGGTCCCCTCTTTCATGTGACTTTTGAAAACGTACTTGATGGCATCATGCCTCAGGGTCAAGGACGGTTGTCCAAACATCCCTCGCAGAGATTCCATAATCTCTTTGGCAGTACTCATATCCTCATGTTTTTTTGCCAAGACATCAGATAGAATGGCGAGGATATAAGCACGGGCTTATAACTGCCTTCAGCTCATGCGACTGATTGCCTTTCAATCCTAGGGTCAATATTGGCTTTTGGCACATCGCCTACACTTCAAATATTGTCTGCAACTTGGTCACACAAGCTACAATATTCCCAAGGTAAAAAGGTTGCCTGCAAAAAACACAAAACTCAACAAACTATTAGCTTCCAGGTCCCTGGCAACGGCTCCAAAAACTTGGTGATAAAAATTTGGAAGCATATATGATGCATTTCTTAGGCTATGCGTTTGTTCTCATGCATCGGTGGTCATGTGTTGGAATGGAAAGTATGCATTAATCTCGTATGCAATGACCATGCGTTCCTATCACAAGTTTTCTTGCTCTCTCGCTAAGTGTAACAAGATCGCAAGTTTCTCGAGAGATCCCAAGTTGAACTCAGGGACTTGTAGCTAAATGTCATGAAATAATGTGTTTGCGACGAATAATAAAAAAATGTTGAGGGTTATGGGCTATGCACTACTCCTACTCCTAATTAACACATTAAGAAGTGGAAGTATGACTGTGAGAAATAGGGACACAACAACTGTTAACGCGTAGTAAAATTCATGGAAAAATAGATAAAATGGCGAAAATGTCTTCACTGCAACACTAAGCTTGACTGCAAGGGTAACCCCAGCCAACGTAAGCTATGCCATCATGCTATACACAGTTAACGAAGACGCATGCGATGTATATGTGATAGTGTCGAGAGGCCTTATTTCTAAGTCTCTATGACCACATACCACCATATCCTACTTAAAGGGTGCATAAGCTGTGTAGTAGCAAACGGAGCTTATTCCTAAGTCCCCATTCTTGTTTATGCGATCCAATCTGCTCTCCCTAGTCCAGATTTGGTTTTTAGACTACTCTCCCAAGTATGCCTAAATGATGAATGAAGCGCTCATAAGACAAGGTAATCACATAAAACATGGTTGACGTAAGATTATTCCTATCTCTTGTGAACACTCACTTACGTTGCTTAATGCAATCAACTACTTTCCATCCCAGGAAGTTGGTCGCTGCTGATTCTACTCATAGACAAGCATTGCGTCCGCTTATAGACAAGCGTTGCTATAGCTTCACACTAAGCAAATAGGATTTTCTCACGACATTCGTGCAATGCACACCTCTCGGTGGTTTGCTACATGCTTCATATATCTATGCCGCATGATTAAGTATGTGATACTCTAGTATTCTTACTTAGTGATGTAATGAAAGTAAAGGATGCTAAGTAAATAAAGATGGAGATGGAATCGAAGGAGAATATAGAAATGCATTTATCACAAAATGTATTAATCTCTTAAGCCACAATGTAATATAATACAAAGATAGAAGAGAAATGGAGGGCCAAATGGAAGCAATATCTTGCTTCCATCAGATGTGTGTCAAGGCTCCAGTGATGCCATGGATGAGCGATGGAGTAGTCTCTCTCGAGATCTAGCTTCGGGGAGGCTCCGGTCATCACACGAAATGGTTGAGGGGATGTCTCAAGACTATCTTCTCACACTTTGGTCTGGATCACAAGGATCTGCCCTAAGGCAGAAACCTAGACGATTTAAAGTTGTGCTCTAAGGCTTCTATTTATAGAGCTTGATCGTCGATAACATTTATAGACCTGCTCTGAATCTGACACTCACAGTGCGATGGTCCTTTTCTAAATTTCTTCCATTTGCGGCGTGGTAGGTGAAATGTCAACATCATCTTGTTGATAATCCCAATGTATGCGTATGCGATCACCCTTCTATTATGGTTATTACTCTGTAGCCGCAATCTCCCTGCAATGACCACATTCGCTTGATAGCCGCAACACCCATACGACAGACGTATGTGATCACCGCATGCGATCATCTTCGCGATAGCTTGGCTTTCGCGCATGCGATCGATTCCTGCGTTTGCTACAAAAATAAACAATTGAACGCATAATAACGCATAAAAGTGGGTTAACCGAGATTCTTAATGTCGATCGATGCGAGCTCATTTTCTCCTGAATTCTAAGTATAATCACTGCATATTCTACTTAACAGCCTCATAATTCTAAATAAAAGGCCTATAATAACGTACATTACTACCCGTCATCACTAACACTTAATAATTCAGCCATAATCCCCATGTGTTCTGTAAATAGTCAATTTAAATACCCTTAGTCTTCGACAGGATTATATACCGTTTGAGTTTGTAATCCTACTTTTACAAGTATAACGACCTATTTTAAAGTATTAAAACAAGTGTTTAAGCTACGTGAGCATGCAGCTGTTCTTTGTTATGGATTTTAAATGTCTAACCCAATTTTATAACAATTTAAAAACTTTAAACATGTTAAACATCCACAACATACATAAAGGCATTCAATATTTAACATAAACATTATATAAAATACAAGAAACCCTAACATGCATACTATATATTATAATAACTTATAACATACTTTCAATGCATGTAGCATGCTTCCTATGGTGGATTTTAAATCTACATGGCATACTATATGCACATACAAGATTTATTCAATTATAACATACATCCAATGATAAATAATTAAACACAACTGATATGGTTTTAGTTTTGGCAAAAACAAGCAAACAAAAGCCTAATTATTATAAAACAGCTTCAAAACCACTTGAACCCTACAAACCACTTGAACCGGACCCGAAACCAGTAGAGTCTGAACCAGAACAACCAAAAACCATTTATGGCTAAACCGAACTAGACCTCAAGAGAACCGGTCAAACTGGCTGCTCTTACTCTTGGTCAAAATCACGCTATGGCTAATCATTTAGTAATGACTACCATCGTCATGTGTTTTCCTGATCATTTAGTATTTCTTGATGGTTTAGCACCAACGCATTGCACCTGACCAAGGTACACAATCCTGTAGTGTCTGCCTCTTACGCATAGTGTCATCGTTTAATATCGGAGAACGCTACACGATCGCTTAGTGTCCAACACTATTGTGCAACTCATCTTTAGCACGGACAAATACTACACGATCGCTTATTGCCTTCGTCTTGATTATTTAGCATGCACACAAATGTAAGCTATCGCCTAGTGCTATCCTAGTATTTCAACCCATCTCTTAGTTGCCGCTCAAAGGTAAACGATCGCATAGTGCTGCATTTGAACGCATCACTTAAATGCTACTCAATGGTAAACGATCGCGTAGTGCTATGGCATAGCATCTTCAACGCATCGTTAGCTCCCACCCAAAAGCTACCACAAATCGTGTAGTGCCATCGCATAGAAAAACAACGCATCGTTTAGCTCTCGCAAGGACACAATCGCTTAGTGCCATCGCATAGCACTTTCACGCATCACTTAGTTCGAAGCTAAACGATCACTTAGCTTTTCTTCAAGGATCAACACTTGAAGCTACACATTCGGTTAGCTTTTCTTCACATCGTTTAACGCATGAAGCTAAACGATCGCCTAGCTACTGAAGCTCAACAACGCTATGAACAAAGGCCAAAAATATGGAATTTGCAACTCGGCCTTTTCGCTTGTTTCTTCAAATTACAACGTAATTTCAACTCTAATGACTCCAAATAAATTAAAGACTCTTAAGAAGACATATAACTCATCAAAAAAGAGCCAGTTATAAATTTAAATGAGAAAACAAAGAGAAATCAAAAGCCAAAACTGAGAAAACCATATCAATACAACAGTTTCATATTTCTGATATAAAACACCCACCAAACAAAAATTAAACCGAATTTAATGCTTATATGATGCTTTGATACCACTTGAAGATGATGGGTTGTGTGTGAACTACTTGAAGATGGAGTTGGAAAATTCCATTTTTCCATTTGTATATTTTTTCTATTTCCAAAATCTAATTTTGATTTTAAAAATCAAAATTTATTAATTTTACAAATTAATTTCATAGATTAATTTTCTAATAAAATTAATAAATAATTATTTAAACAATTTAAATAATTCTAATTAATTTAATATTAATACTAAATTAATTTTACACAAATCTATCTCCATATATTTAAATCATATTTAAATATATATTCTCCAATTCCATTTGATTCTAATTTGAACAATTCAAATTAACTTTTCACACTACTCTAGAGCTAATCAATTTCTAAGCTAGTAGGGGGACCTCGTGGACCTACAGATCATGGGCTCCAACGATTCAGGATTAATAGGCTAAATTCATTAGACTGATCTAGCCCCCATTTGTTAACTAATGGGCCACTCCACTAAAGCCCATAGTTGAACTCTCCTCACTGTAGATATATTATGTTCACTCGATATAACAATGATTAGTAAGTTAACCCTTCACAGGTTGTTTGTAATAACGGTTGGGTCGAATCTCTGTTTTACCCCCGAAATTACCTCTTGTTCCTTAATTCCCACTGATCCCCTAATGAGCAATTCTTTTGTGATCCAATCAAAAAAATCGAGTCCCTCTTAGGCCAGCGAGAAGGCGGGGCCCCTTGTTCAAGACCTATAATCAGCACTTAAAGAACAACCTCTCTACTACCCCTAAAAGCGGGTAGGAGTAAATTCCACTAAAGTTCAATAAATCTCCCATTTCATGGGTTACCTAGGTCATAGTTAGCTCAAGATTAAGGTCAAGTTACCTAGATCATCGGTTTGAAATAGTTAGTCTTAAATAGTAAACATCATTACAAAGTAAGAGTGACTGATTTCATGGTCTGATGTTGTACAAACACTTTTTCAAAAGGACACCCCCACTCCCCATGTCCTAACATGAACGAATTAGGATCACTTCGTTTGTAGTGCTTTATAACTCTTTGTAACCACTACAGAGTAGGCCACATTTAACAGTGTTACCAAAATAAGGTACCCAACCTTATTCATATACTATAGATCATTTTAACTATTTACTCGAACCTGATCCACTTTTATGTCTCCACATAAAGTTCAAGTAATCATCCAATAGACAAGAGACTTTTAGGTTTATTGGATTTCTATTAAGCAAAACATCTATTCAATAACACCTTACTGAATTTTCAGAATAAGTTCTATTGTTTACAAACTATGAGTTTTAGGACATAGGGTGCAAGAAGGAATTTACTCATACCCACTATTAGGGATAATAGAGAGGTTGTTCCCTTAAGTGCTGATTCTGGATCTTGAACAAGGGGCTCCACCCTCTCATTGGCCCGAGAGGGACTCATTTTGTTAATTGGATCAAAAATCAATTGTTCATTAGAGGATCAATGGGACTTAAGGAAGAAGAGGTAATCTCGAGGGTAAAACAGAGATTTTACCAACCATTACTATGAACAACCTGTGAAGGGTTAACTTACTAATTATTGTTATATCGAGTGGACATAATATATCTACAGTGAGGGGAGTTCAACTATGGGCTTTTGTGTAGTGACCCATTAGTTAACAAATGGGGTTGATTCGGTCTAATGAGTTTAGCAATTTAATCTCGGATCGTTGGAGCCTATGATTTGTAGGTCCGCGAGGTCCCCCTATTAGCTCGTAAATGGATTAGCATTAGAATAGCATAATAAATTAATTTGAAACTTTCAAATTAGAATTAAAGGATTTAGAAATTATATGAGATATAATTACACATTTAATTTTAAGAATTAAACGAAATTAGATAATTAATATTGAAATATGATTTAAATATATGAAGGTGGATTTGTGTAAAATTTATTTAATATTTGATATTAAATTAATTAGAATTATTTAAATTGTTTAAATAATTATTTATTAATTTTATTAGAAAATTAATTTATGAAATTAATTTTTAAAATTAATAAAATTTGATTTTTGAAATCAAATGTGATTTTAAAATGAAATAGGAAAAGTTAAAAAACACATAAATGTAATTATGGGATTTTCCATTACACCTTCAAGTTGTTCACACAAAACCCATAAACTAAGGCTTCAATTACTCCTAGCATGAGCTGCATTTCATGCAGCCATCTTCTTTACATGATCGTCTGCAATATATTGAGAAGATTGGAGTGGAATTGAGGCATGCAATCTGTAGAATTTTTGCTGAAAAATTCGTGGTGAAGAAGATGTTCTTCAAGTGGGTTGCTACTGTGAGTTAATCTCCAAGTTCCCTTGATTCAAGCTTATTTTGAGTCCCATTACTCAATCTAGAGCACCTAGAGAATAGTGAGGAAGATCTTGAGATGGTCTACGACAAGATTTAGAGAAATCTGTAGTTGAAAATCAAGATTTCAAGAGTTCTACGAAGGTATGACTTGAAACCCATTTATTTCTGCAAGAGCATCCTTTAGTTTCTACTAAAATTAATGAATTAAAGTGTTTAATGATCCTTGTTACTTTGGCTGCGTGCTGATACAATCCAACAATTGGTATAAGAGCATCATATAAGCATTCAGTTCTGTTTAATTTTTGCGTGGTGGGTGTTTTTCATGAGTTATATGAAACTGTTGCACTGATATGGTTTTCTGAGTTTTGGCATTTAATTTCACTTTGATTTCTCGATTAAATTTGTAATTGGCTCTTGTTTGATGAGCTTTTATGTGTTCTCAAGAGTCCATAATTTATTTGGAGTCATTAGAGTTAAAATTAAGATGAAATTGAAGAAACAAGTGAAGAAGGCTGAGTTGAAGATTCCAGATTTTTTCAGCCTCTATTCATATCATCGTTAAGGTTTAGTGTTAGACGATCGTTTAGCTACGAGAGCTAAACTATTAAAGAAAAGCTAGACAATCATGTAGCTATGGGCGCTGATCGTTAAAGTGTTGTGTGCTAGAAGATCATGTACCTGCCGAAGCTAAACGATGTATAAAAGTGCTATGCGATGGCACTACACGATCGTGTAGCTTCGTGTGGCAGCAAAACGATGTGGAGAGGTGCTACGCGATAGCACTACAAGATTGATAACTTGTAGAAATACAAGTTATTTATGCCACCTTATCTAGATATTGCGGCTAAAAGTTAGTAAATATGCGCCAATTGTATGAAGATTAGCTTAGAATTACAATAATTATAAATGATCGCAATTACACCCACTAACGCCATAAAGATGGAAGACAAGCCGAGTTTTACTCTATTTTGCAGGAAACCAAATCACTGCTTTTGCTCAAGGCTCACGAGAAACTGATCAACGCATCTCTGTCACATTGCACAGGTCAATCAATAATGAAGAGACGATCACCGCAATGACGGCACAATGCGACAATCAATCCAGAGCTAACTTTCAACCGCATGCGATAATAAAAACAACACCGCATGCAAATCCACGATCAAAAGATGCAACTGAGCAATGCAAAAGTGGAGGATTGAGACACGTGTACAACTAACGATTGTGTAGAATTGACGGTTTAATTGCATAACAGAAGGAATAATATCCCTCCATATTCGGAATTATCATAACCATCAGTATGGACTACAAGGCCAGAGTCAAAGACCTGCACCTATAAATACCCCATGGATTTTAGAGAAAACTTATGCTACTTGATACGGGGCTAAGTGCTGCTAAAATTTTCAGAGAAATGGTTGAGCTGAGCGCTTAAGTGAAGACATCCGGGAAGAAGACGAGACAAGGCCGAGAGGTGAATCTCAGATCTAATCTACTGAATACCCAATCGGAAGCTTTATGCATAGATCTTTGCTACCAGTGGAGTAAGCCTGAGAGGGAAGCTTTCCCTACCATCAAATCCCTCCTATCCAGCAATCAGATCTCCATCGAATTAGTGCCAAGACATTGGCACTTATTTGTATCTATTCTATCTCTTTCATCGTTGTATTTCACTTTCTCTCTATCTTTTCATTCACACACCATGTATCAAACGCTTAATAGATATATTAAATGTTTCGATAGCTTTCATATACCATTCTCTATCTATTTCCGTTCCTCCATTAATCATTTTCTCCATGATGTCTTTTCAATCCCCTAATAGTTAATATGAATCAAACAAGTACTTAATCTGTGTTAAAGGTAGAAAATGCGTTTAGCTAAGGCATGCTAGACGACATCTTCACCTGTGAGAGCAGAAGTGAAGATGTCATTCTGATCTATCGAGAGAGGGTTAGAAGAATGCGTTAACTAAAGTGGGTAGTACTTCTAGACATGGAAGCAACCTTGCGTTCATTACGTTATTCTCTATTTCACCACAGACATGTGGGAGCGTGACCGATCACTGAAAGGTGTACGCCAAGAGAAGAGTGGAACAGTATTTCTAGCTTCAACGCAATTGAGAACTTGCACTATTTATATTGTTTATCTTTCACTTTCTATTCTATTCATAAGACTTGCCACCGCATTCCACGTCTTTGCATAACTTTCATAGCCAGCCTTAACCCCAGCATCTTGTAACATGAAACCTTTATCTTGTATCATCTAGCTTAGGTTTATTGTATTTTATTTTATCATCGCATATTTACTGCTTTACTTTATTTTATCGCAATTTATATACCTGTACAAACAAATTTTATCACAATTTATCACAAATACCTATACAAACCTGGTCGCATATATCGTGAACATATCACAATAACCTAAAACAGTCCCTGAATTCTGATACCCGAGAGATTGGTTATTTTCCCGTGCTACTTGAATAGTGTTTCAGTAGTATCACTCAAAGGCGATCATGGGGCTACCAGGGTCAAATGTGGCTAGAGATACCGGAAGTCCAGAGGAACCTATGCATGTAGTACCACCCAGGCTATCAGGGGGCTACCCACAATCGGATGTGGCCAGAGTATATCGGGGAGTCCAGAGTAACCTGGGCCTGTGGTGGTGTATTTATGCTTACCTTGAGGCAGCTCTGCGTGCACGTATGACCTTGTGATTTGGTTTTACACCGCGGGGGCATTCTTTTGTCCAGAGTAACCTATTCTAAACGAGTATTTGGGTACAGAGTGGTGTGGTTTTCTGATAACGATTGAATGCTTAAAATGTGCTTATGAGAGTTGATCATACCACTTTTACTAGCACGTGTTTGAGATGCTATTGAATCTTTTATACTTGGCCAATTTTTATTGAATGATTTAATACTTTTATTGATTATTAGAAAGGATAACTTATGTTTATATTCAATTACCACTCACTAGGAATTTAGCTCATGCTTTCGATGTTTTTATGTTTTCCTCCCCAGGTAGCGTTAAAGTTCAGAAACACGCTGAGCTGTTTACTGCCACACGACAAGAGTCTCCTGCTACATTGTAGGCCTTGCACTGATGTAAATAGATTGCATATCAGAACCTTACGTGTCATGGTTTTGGGAGTACGAGAAAAGTGGAGTTGTTTTGTTGTGTAATGTCTGAAAGTATTTCCATTGTGTCTAAACTTTGTTCATGGTTGTATATAACAGAAGATAGAAAGTTTATGAAACTTGTTTGTGGATATCTAATATGGAATATGCTGAATGGAAATTAAATGTACTAAAATGATTATTGTGTAAACTGTTCAGATTTAAGCACAGGTTAAGTTGGTTAGTAAGATGCTAAATGTCATCGGGAGGTGATGTTTAGCATCTTCACACCTCTTTCTAGATTAGGGGTAATCTGGGAGGGGGTGTGACACATACTACGTGAACATCCATAATTAACACATATCTAGAAGTACTATTAACATCATTTCGAGCATAGAACATCATCAACATACCTATCAGCGATTCGTCAACAAGTTTATGACGCTATTGCTCGGGGACTAGTTAACGGTTTATTGTTTGAGTGTGTTTTTGGTATTTTCAGGAAGATCTCGTTGTACTGGTTGTTCAACGCGAAGAGCAAACTGATGGTTTATGAGTCCTGGTGCTGAACCAGATTCAAAAGCTGACCCTAAGATCTTAGCGTA
>NW_024064953.1:0-8926 GCF_009727055.1 Benincasa hispida | reverse complement strand
CTTTTCGAGCAAGGACACGTTAGAACCGAATTAGGCGAAAGAAGGCAGCCAGCATGGCGGGCAACAATGATAATGCGGTACAGTTTGCACACCAAGGGGATGTTCGACCGGCTCAGGATCCTGTCTTCCTAGCAGTTGATCGCAACATCCCAATGCGTAATTATGCAGCACCCAATTTGTATGATTTTTTGCCTGGAATCTCGAGGCCGACTATGGAAGAGAATGTGCGTTTCGAGATTAAGCTGGTCATGCTGCAGATGATTTAAAACGTCGGGCAGTTTGGGGGTCTGCAAGGTGAAGACTCAATGCCCATCTGACCAGTTTTGTCGAGATGTGTGACAATTTTTCCTTCCATGGCGTGACCCCAGAGATTATAAGACTGTATCTATTCCCTTGCACCTTGAGGGACAAGGCTAAGAGGTGGGCTTACTCACTTAAGCCAAATAAGATCACTTCATGGGATCAACTGGTAGAGTGGTTCATGAAGAACTTCTTCCCACCTACCGTCAACGCAAGGCGATGAAAGGATGTGTTGAACTTTGAACAGATGGAGAATGAGACCCTAAGCACTGTCTGGGTGCGATTTAGGGGATTGGTGAAAAAGTGCCCGCATATCGGGATCCCCGATTGCGTCTTGATGGAAATGTTGTATAATGGCCTGAATAGAGCAATGCAGGCTGTTGTTGATGCTTCCGTGGCAGGAGGTTTTATGGATAAGACATACACAGAGGCTAAAGTCATCCTTGACCACATCTCGCATAATATGGATGATTGGATCGACGATGAATATGGAGGCCGAGGCACCGAGAGAAGGAAAAGTGAAACAGCCATTGTCCCTGCGGAGACAATGACCACGTTGGTCGCACAAATGGTCACGGTGACCTCGATCCTCCAGTCAATGACAATCAACCAAGGAGCCATTGCTCCACAATCAGCACAACCCGTTGCACCGGCTCAAGTGGGCGCAATCAGTTGCATCAATTGTGGAGGGGCTCACGGAGCTGACATGTGCCCATCGAATCTTCAGCAAGTATGTGCTATCCAGAACAACCCCTTCAGCAACACCTATAATCCGGGCTGGAGGAGCCATCCTAACTTCGGTTGGGGAGGCAATCCCAACCCAGGGGGGCTAGTTAACCATCAAGGGGGTAGTAGAGGGAATCGGCCTTTTCACAACAATCAAAGGTAATCAAGACCACACAACCAGCAACCATCATCATCTAACACCTCGAGAAGCTCATTGGAGACACTGCTGAAGCAATACATGGATAAAAACGATGCAGTAATGCAAGTTCCAGTGTCTTCAAGCAAGTAGCTCATAATAACCACTGCAATCCTCTTCTTTGGAGAGCCTATTGAAGCAATATGTAGAGAAAAACAAAACGGTGCTTCAAAGTCAGGCCACGTCCATATGTAACCTTGAATTACAGATGGGCCAGATTGCGAGTGTGCTGAAGAATAAACCGCAAGGAGCGTTGTCGAGCTCAACTGAGCTCCCTCGCAATGTTGGGGGTAACGAGAAGGAAAATGCTTAACAGTCTCCTTGCTAAGTGACGACATGACTGCGGAAGTAGGGGAGATGCACATTGTGACCAACTTGAATGCGTTGATAACCGAAAACCTGCTGACCTGTAGTTTGGAGAAGCCTGAGGAAATAGACCCTGAAGTTGCGTCCACCCTTAAGCCTCTAAATCTTTAGACAGAAGAAGTCCAACTACTAGTAACTCCGCAAAGATCGAAAGAGGAAAAAATTGAGAAAGACAATATTGCAATAGTAGCTGCAACGCAAAATGCTATGATCCCACCTAAAATGGGCGACCCAGGAATCTCCACGATCCCATACTCTATCGGAGGGACATTCAGTGGCTAAGCACTATGCGACCTTGGGGCAAGTATAAACATAATGTCGCTATCAATCATCAAACAATTGAATGTCAATACACTTATATCCACAAAGAAAACTCTCCTGCTTGCGGATAGATCTCGGGTACTATCTGAAGGGGAGTTGGAAAATGTCGCAATCTCAATCGATAAATTCATCCTGCCGGCAGACTTCCTCATTTTGGATTATAAAGCGGACGAAGATGCGCCCATCATATTGGGACGACCATTCCTTTTAACCGGTCGTGCTCAAATTGATGTGCACAAGGGGGAAATTGTAAGGAGCATTCATGGGGAAAAACTCCAGATTAAGGCAGTAAAGACCCTAGAAGACGAAGAAAAGAGAGAAAAGCCACCATGGACGTGAACAAACAAGTCGGAAATAAGTGGTCCTTATGTTTCAAATGATCGCAACTTATCGGGGACGCAAATTTTGGGAAACCTCAATTCTTCAACTCTTTTCTCCACTACTCGGAATTTTTACTATCTTTTCAATTCTGATCTATCCTTATTTTACTATCACTATCTTTATCTATAAAAAAAAATTGCGATAACGAGTTTTATTTTGTTTAAAACAATTTGACCCTCACTTAGTCTGTTTACAATGATTAAGGCATAGGATTGAGAAGATATTACATGAAGAAGCAAATGATCCAACTCCATCACCGCAATCCACAAAAGATAGATCGCCACAAAGATGAATGCATAAAAAAAATGCGGGCAACAGCGCAAAATTTGGGGGTATACTGTTCCTTATCTTTGTTTCAAATTTTGCGTTATCACATCGCATTTTACTTTTCAAAGTTTTATCACTGCATCCCCTTTAATTACCACAATCATTTGACATAGATAAATTTAGTAGTTTACCACTTTTTGTTCTTTGCCAAGTATGATTTCAATGATGAAAAATATTCTTCTATTTATTTCGTATATACTAAAATCAACTTAATCTTAAGATAGTCACCTCATAAAATATTTCTAGAAGTTAGGGGTTTGATAGCTTTCTTTCAAACTCTATTTACAATGCATTCTAGAACATCGCATGACTTATTTTTATCTTTTGGCAGTGAGGACATTGCCGCATTTTAAATTTGGGGGTGAGGTATTTATTTTTGACCTTGCTATTTTCTTTAAAAAAAATATATATTTTGAGAATAACAACTCCACTGGCAACGCAATGGGAAACCCATGTTGATAAGAGTTAAGTTGTGAAAGGCACTTACCCGTAGTTGGATGTCCGCACGACACACGTGGGGGTAAACTAAAACGAAACTAAGTCAGGGATCAACATATAAATCAATGACCGCACTCCACCGCCAAATCGATATGAGTTTAGTCTGAGAAAGAGTGCATTGCTCGTAGTTAGATGTTTGCATGACTCTCGTAGGGGCAACCCAAAACGAAGGCAAGTCACTTGGATCAGCGCAAGGTCAGAAAAAAATAAGCAATGAACAAAATTTTTGTGCAAGATAAAATCATTTGACACCCCGGTAAAAAATTTTCTTTTTGAAATAAATCATGCGATGTTTCAGAATTTAGCAAAGTCCTTTCGAAAGTTAAGCTTGCAGTCCCTAGGTCTTAGAAATATTTTAAGAAGAAACTTGAATAAGACATGAAAATTCTGGTATATAGGATTTGAATGAAGCATTCTTGAGAAATCTAAGAAAAGAACTCTGAGGTGGACTTACTAAAGGAATCTTTAGCTTATGCTTGAGAACAAGCATTGTTAAAATTTGGGGGTGTGATAACGGGCAGAAATGTCGTTATCATAGTGCTAAGTTCTTAAAAAATGTTAGATTGCGGTATGAAATATATTACTTTGCATCCATTAAGCATTAATTTCATATTGTTGTGATCTCATGCGTTCAACGCATTAGAACTATTGACTTTTGTATTCTTGTGCATAATATGCATTAACGCAATGAAAAGATTGCGATCATAGGAATTCAGTGGTCGAGCGCAACTTCACCGCAAGGCTTTGTGTTGATCGTGCTCACAAACATTCGCCCGAGAATTATCACCACAACTTGGTCAGCGTAACATGGTGGGCACATCTGGGTGAAAGGCCAATTAAGAACGATGGGACAGAAAGCTGATGACAGTCGAATCCAAATTAAGTTGATAGCCGATAACGGTCACAAAGTACATTCAGCTTTATCGATATAAATAATTCAGCGCGTAAATCAAGAATTAAAGCTGTCCCATCTGTACAACCGAGAGAGAGAAGTCGCCTTTCACCATGGATGCTCTATAAATACCAAGTGCATTCATCAGAAAAAGGGTTGACCGTTGATCGTTCACCGTTCACCGCTTTTACAACTAGTTGCTTCTGTTCATAATTTTCCTTTCCATTTTAAAGCAGAGCAAGAGAAGAGTGGTGGCACCGGAGATCTCCCAGGGAAACTCGAGAGAGAACCTTGGGGTGTAAGAGCAGAGAGCAGGCCGACGAATATCTTTAGAGCACGAGTAGAAACAGTGTAAATGCCTGGCGGTAAGAAATTGCTACCAGATTCTTTATTATACTTGCATTGTTATTTGTACTTTATCTTCATATCTATTCAATGGAAGTTCTATTTTTACATCTGCTCACTCTCTTAATACGCATGAGTAGCTAAACTAGTTGAATGGGTTGAGAAGAACTAAGCTAACATGATCTAAGAAGTTCATTTCTTGCGATTGTCTTGTTTTATGCTGTGCAAAATACCCTTTAGAGTTACTCGAGAGAGAGTCTAAAGAAAGAATCTAATGTCTCGAGAGAGCTAGATTAGAATTTGGACTTGAAAGAGCAAAATTAAGCTTGCATAAATAAGAGATAGGGACTTAGAGATAAGATCTGCTTGTCAACACTACATCGCATGCATCCTAGGAATCAGAATTATATTATGTGGTCGCATATTTGTGTGGAATTCATTTTCTCATAGCATAAATAGGAATAAAGATTTATGTGTAAACCCTGTCGACTTATCGCATATATATTGCGTGCGTTCTATCCTTAGAAGCCATGGTATTCGCACCGAGAGGTGGTTTATTGTTGTATGCATGTTGCATGATCGCAAGCATGAATGCATTCTAAGAAGTGTTAGCCGAAACCTTTCTCAACCCGTTCACCGCATATTCATCGCATTTCCCATTTACCAACTCTTTTCAAACTCCGCCATATTTGTTATTTATTTTTAATCAATGCAATCAACAAACCAAGCACTTTATTTATTTTCCTGGTTACCGCAAAGTTTTCATCAAAATTATCAATGTAATCTATTTTCACAAGTCTTTCTGTTTGATCCTGGATTTACCAGGAAACTCAGAGGAATTTACACTTGAATTCCGCTAGGAAAACTTGAGTGCACAATGCAATTCCATCAACGCATATCATCCATATTTCCACTTCATAAAAGAACGCATCAACACACTTATAGAATTTGTTTATAATTTTAGAATGACGAGTCTGATAATAAAATTGTTGGCATCGGATAAACTGATTGGGGATAATTATGTAATATGGAAATCAAATTTAAACACTATACAGGTGATAGACGATTTATGGTTTGTCTTAACAGAGGATTGTCCTCCCATTCTGAGCTCTAATATAAACTAAACTGTTCGGGATGCGTTTGAGAGATGGATTAGGGAAGATGAAAAAGCCCATGCTTATATCCTTTCCAACATATCTGATGTTTGTTGGATTTTATGTCCTAAAACTTGTAGTTTGTAATATCATATTCTTGTTCAATAAAGTTGTTATTGAAAATCTTTAGTAAAATTAAATTCTATATTCATGAATCCAATAAACTAAGGATCCAAAGCTATTAAGTTTAAGTTGAACATTATGTAGTGACATAAATGTGGATACAGTTCAAATATATAGCCAAAATGGTCTATAGTATATGAATAAGGTTGGGCACCTTATTTTGGGGACACTATGGATGCGGCCCATTTTGTAGTTAGTACAAACGATGTGATCCTAAACCGTTCATGTGGAGACATGAAAGTGGGGGCATCCTATGTAAAGAGTTTACATAAGACTGAACCATTAAATAGTCACTTTTTACGTTCTAAACACCATTTACTGTATAAAACTGACTAATTCAAATTTGATGACCTAGGTAACTCAATCTCAATCTCGAGCTAACTATGAACTTCTGATTATTTGGGATTATCCTTAGATCTGCATGGGTGAGAGCAGCTCAATAGCACTGGCTCAATAAGCCTCCCATTTCAGAGGTAACACCGGGTAAATAGCTAGGGACATAGGGTGCAAGACAGACTTCACTCCTACCCATCTATAGTGGTAGTAGATAGGTTGTTCCCTTAACTGCTGACTTCAGAATAAGAACAATGGGCCCCACCTTCTCACTAGGCTGAGAGGAACTGGATTTGTTGGTTGGACCACAAATCAATTGTTCTTTAGAGGTTCAGTGGGACTGAAGGAACAAGAAGTGTTCTCGGGGGTAAAACAATACTTTGACCCAGCCAAGACCACGAACAATCTATGAAAGATTGACTTACTGGTTACGGTTATATCATATGGACAAAAATATATCTATAGTGAGGGGAGTGCAACTATGGGACTTTAGTGGAATAACCCGTTAGTTAATAAATGTTGATTAATTAGGTTAAAGAGTTTTACCCGTTAAATCTCGGATTGTTGAAGCCCATGATTTGTAGGTCAATTAGGTGCCCCTGATAGCTCATATGGATTATACTTAGAACAGTATGTAGGTTTAATTCGAATTGTTCGAATTAGGAAAAGGGATTAAAACCGACAAATATATGTGATATCGCTATCAGTTTTTTGTATGACACTTTATATTCAAATGTTATTTGAATTTTGAAAATATGAATACGGATTCATGTTTGGGAGGTCAAAATTAATCAAGAGGGTCAAAACTATAAAAAAGTCAAAGGGTTGACTTTTTTTTTACTAAAAGTCAAAGTTTGACTTTGACCAAATAGAAAAAGACCATTTTTCCCTTGACTAAGAGTTAGCGGAATTATCCAACATTTTTGTTGGATAATCCCACTAACTTAAGTGGTTTATGTATAAACATTATAGAATAATACATAGCCCACTTTGGTTTAGTGCTTTGTGAGGTGTTGATTTTTAGTGAGTTTTTACATGCATTAGATGCATGTAATTATTTTATAAAAAGGAAGTCTTATAAAACAAATTTCTTTTTCTTTTATACTTTAAGGAAGCTGAATTTTATAATTTTGGTTTCCAAAATTCTCACCAAAAATTCCCTTTTTCTCACATTAACTTTGAACCACCACTTCTTCCCCTTTTCATTCCTTCATTCACCGGGTCCTACAACCCAGTTCTGAGTCTAGAGAATAGCGGGTAAACTCTAGCGGGTAAAATCTAGAAGTTCGGGTAAACTAAGTGGAGAAAGCTAAATAGGCAAACTAGTTCCTGAAGACAGCTTGCTCAACTTAACCAGTGGGAGATATTGTTGATTGATGATAAGTATTAGCTTTTGTTATCTTGTAAAAGAATAAAATGTATATACTTTTGTTGTAAATGAAATGTTCATTATAAAAAATTGTGTTTGTTCTATCTCATAATAACTTATGTTAAGAATCAAACTGTTAAAAGC
Source organism: Benincasa hispida (assembly GCF_009727055.1). Lineage (NCBI taxonomy): Eukaryota > Viridiplantae > Streptophyta > Magnoliopsida > Cucurbitales > Cucurbitaceae > Benincasa > Benincasa hispida. Next base: position 1,451 of record NW_024064953.1, on the reverse strand, counting down.
CATTTGCAAATATTCAGATATTTAAAAACAACTAGAAATCAATTAGATCAAAGTATAGGAAGTTTAAAAATTTCCAGATCTAACTGTTAACAAAGAGTTGTTAAGATAAGTCAGATGTGTCTTACTCAAAGAGTTGAGAGTACCTCAATGTAGTAGGAGGAAATTATGATTTCCTGGTCATAATTGAGAATAGGATGCATTTCCCATATAGTTTAATAAGAAGCCTATTGTACACTAACATGTTTATAATGATTCTCTCGACTAAAGTTTTTTAAGATCACCTAGTAAGACTAGGAATACCAGATTAATAACCTAGGGCAAGTGGGAGAAATATCGGGTATGGGATATTGAATGGTAAACCATGGGTATGGGATGCCCTAGTTTATTGTATTTCTCTATAAAACTTAGACTCAGTCTTATATATTGGATATATAAGTTACCAATGGAGTTTTAGTCCAAGTGGGAGTTTTTTGGGTTTTATATCCTAAAACTTGTGGTTTGTAAACAATAGAACTTATTCTGAAAATTTAATAAGTTATTATTGAATATATGTATTGCTTATTAGAAATCCAATAAACCTAAAAGTCCCTTATCTATTACATGAGTACGTGAACTTTATATGGAAACATAAAAGTGAACCAGGTTCGAGTATATAGTCAAAATGATCTATAGTATATGAATAAGATCGGGTGACTTATTCTGGTAACACTATTAGATGCGGCCTACTATGTAGTTGTTACAAAGAGTTGTAAAGTGCTACAAACGAAGTGATCCTAATTCGTACATGTTATGACATGAGGAGTGGGGGCGTCCATGTGCAAAAGGGTTTGTACAAGATCAGACCACGAAATCAGTCACTCTTACTTTATAATGTTGTTTATTGTTTAAGACTGACTATTTCAAAGAGATGACCTAGATAACTTGACCTTAATCCTAAGCTAACTATGAACACCTGTTTATTCGAGATTATCCTTAGATTTGCATAGATGAGGGTTGGCTCAATAGCACCAACTCAATAAACTCTCATTTCAAGGGTAAGACCGAATAGATAGCTGGAGACATAGGGTGTAAGAAGGAATTCACTCCTACCCGCTGTTAGGGATAGTAGAGAGGTTGTTCCCTTAAGTTCTGATTTTGGGTCTTAAATAAAGAGCCCCACCCTCTCATTGTCCCGAGAGGAACTCGGTTTGTTGATTGGATCACAAATCAATTGTTCATTAGAAGATCAGTGGGACTTAAGAAACAAGAGGTAATCTCGCAGGTAAAATAGAGATTTGACCCAGCAGTTATTACGAACAACCTGTGGACATAACATATCTACAGTGATGGGAGTTCAACTGTGGGCTTTAGTGGAGGGACCCATTAGTTAACCAATGGAGGTTTATTCGGTCTAATGAGTTAAGCCAATTAATCTCGGATCGTTGGAGCCCATGATCTGTAGGTCCACGAGG